>NC_092039.1:91820629-92045835 GCF_003086295.3 Arachis hypogaea
GAGGGGGGCAAGGCTCAAGCAAGGCCAAGGCATCAGCGTTCTTTGAGAGAGCGCTAAGTTAATGTTGTTAACTTTATCGTGGGTCTCCTCATGAAAATGCAAGGAAAAAGGCACCAAAATGGTTTGGCAAGGATTCGAACCTGGAGCCTCACTTGCAAGCAAAGGGATGCTACGCTCACTCCATTCACTGAGCGCTATGGAATGCACCCACGGGCAAAATTTGGCACGCAAAAAAAGTGCAAGGGAACAAAGCATTGAGCGCTCGGTTAAGTGCATTCACTGAGCGCTACACTGATGCTTGACATGCAAAGGCTTGGCATGCGCAACAATTTGGAGGCAAACAAAGGGGAGTGCTGCGCTCTCCTTGTCAACCGAGCACTCCCCTGGAAGCATGCCCCATGCCTCAAACCAACTTGAACCAAAGCCAACCGGACCCATGCTTCTTCAAACCCATTTTTATTCAAGGCTAAATAAAAATCACCCCATTTCATTGGAATCCAAAGCAAGCAAAGCCTAATTGACATCACTCAAAGGCACAAGGAACAGTTAGATTAGGATTTTCATTTTAAAATTTAATTTGTTTTCAATTTCATTTTTATTTTCACTTTTTAAAGCCTATATAAGGCATCATTTTCCTTTTTGTAAGGAGGCTGGCTCCACTAGGGTGCAGTAGGAGTAGAGAGCTCTCTCTTTTAGTTTTCCTTTTTGAATTTGAAGAATTGAGATCTATTTTCTCTTTCTGTTAGCTCTTACTTCTGGAATTTATGATTTCTGTTTGGAGTTTTGGATTGAGATTAAAGGAATTCTGTTTCAATCTTTGATCTAAAATCCATCTTTGTTCTTCTTCAGCATAATTCTAAAAATTAAGGATTTGAATCCAACTTTCACTTGCTGCTTCACTTACATTTCTTCTGCAATTTATTTTCTATTTGATCAAGAGAGAATTGAGATCCAGATCTGCTTCTTGAGCTCATTGCTTTTCTTGGATCTTCTCTTTTAGATTTTACAATTGAGCTAAGTTTATTCATGTTTTTTTTTCAAGAAATTTTACCTTGCTGTTTAGATATTTTGCAGATTCACTTCATCTTACATTTCTCTGATTCACTGCAATTTATATTTTCTTGCTCAGTTTTGAATCCCAACACTCAATTTCCTTTATTCTTCCTGCAATTTGAATTTTTCGTTGCTTGATCTATTGCTTTCTTTAATTTCCAGCACCCACTCCTTTTTACATTCACTGTAATTTACATTTCTTGTCATTTTAGTTTCTGCAATTTACATTTCTTGCTCTTTAAGTTTCTATCTAATTTACTTTCTGCACTTTAAATTTTCTTGTCATTTACTTTCTGCTGCATCAATTATCACTCACCAATGTTAACTTGACTAAACTAATCACCCACTAAAGTTGCTTGATCCATCAATCCTTGTGGGATCGACCTCACTCTAAGTGAGTTATTACTACTTGATGCGACCTAGTACACTTTTCGGTGAGTTTTTGTGTTGGAATTTTGTTTCTAACCCATCAAGAAGTCAGAAATGGGTGTAGTATAAGATCCATGGACCTTTCTTGCATCTCCCCCATTATCTGGGTTAGCTGCCATTGTTGTATCTTTAGCTTCTTATTCTGGAGCTCATATGAGATTCCTTACGGCTCTGCTAGCCTCAACTTGTTGCAAACGCCTTCTTAGAGTCCTTTCTGGTTCAGGATCTAGATCAAAGAGAGGTTCTTTATCCATATTCATGCTCATAAATAAGAAGAAAGAAACCAAGAAGAGAAAAGAAAAGAGTATCTATGTTAGAGTAGAGGACTCCTAGTGAGAGAGTTAGATGAAGAGAAAAGAAAATAAAGTTGTCTTTGAAATAAAAAAAATTTGAAAATAGAGAGAGAAATAAATTGAAAGTTTTTGAAAAAGATGAGAGAGAAGGAAGAGAAAGGTTTTTGAAAAAAAGAGAGAGAAAAGAGTTAGAAATTTTTGAAAAAAGAAGAGAGAGAAAGAGGTAGAAGATTTTCGAAAAAGATGAGAGAGAAAAAAGAATTAAAGAGCCACAAAACTTTTGAAATTAAAATAAGATAAAACAATTAATTAACTAATAAGATTTGAAAATAAAATAAAACAAAAGATTTGATTTTGAAAATTTTTTAAATTTAAAAAGAAAGAGGCAATCAATGATTTTAAAATTTAATTTTGGAAAGAAAAAGTCAACTAAAATAAGATAAGATTTTAAAAATTTAAGATGGAAGATTTGAATTTGAAAAATTTTGAAATTAAAAAGA
This sequence comes from Arachis hypogaea, assembly GCF_003086295.3. Classification (NCBI taxonomy): domain Eukaryota; kingdom Viridiplantae; phylum Streptophyta; class Magnoliopsida; order Fabales; family Fabaceae; genus Arachis; species Arachis hypogaea. The sequence goes on from NC_092039.1 coordinate 91,822,905, forward strand.
GAAAGTCACAGAAAGATTTTCAAATTCAAAAATTAGAAAAAGTAAAAAAGAGAGAGAAACAAGATAAGATAAGATTTTTGAAATTTTAAAAATTTTAAATTTCAAATTTAAAAGAAAGAAACTAACAAAATAATAAACTTTTTAAAATTTTAAATTAAAAAGAAAGATAACATAATAAAATTTTGAAATCAAAGAAAAAGATAAGATAAAGATTAAAGATAAAAATATAAACAAGAAAAATTAAATTAAATGAAAAGATACCAATGGGACACCAAACTTAAAGATTTTGAAATTAAACAACAATAAATTCGAAAATTAAAAGGAAAAACACTAAAAGACACTAAACTTAAAAGTTTTAAAATCAAACACATTATTTTTCAAAAAATTGGGTATAGAAACACCAAAAGACACTAAACTTAAAAATTTTAAAATCAAATAAGAAAAATAACACAAAAATTTCGAACAATAAAGAAAGAAAACCAAGAATAATTTTTGAAAAATCCAAGAAAAGAAAAATCAACAAAAACTAAAAGGACACCAAACTTAAAAATTGATACAAGACTAAAACAAAAGAAAAAGATGAATTTTTTTTTAAAGATTTTGAAAAAGAAAATAAGAAACACAATTAAAAGAAAAACAGTTCAAAGTACCTGATCTAAGGAGTAAGACAACCATTAGTTTGTCAATCTTGAACAATCCCTGGCAACGGCACCAAAAACTTGGTTCGCGAAAATGAACCTCGCACAATTGAACCAGCAAGTGCACCGGGTCATCCAAGTAATACCTCAGGCGAGTGAGGGTCGAATCCCACGAGGATTTCCGGATTGAGCAACCTATGGTTATCTTGCAGATTTTAGTCAGGAAAATAGAAAGTTGATTGTTGTTATTATAGGAACATAAACAAAACAATAAAGAAAAGACGTAGAAACAATGATAGGAAATCAGTTGAGGCCTCGGAGATGCTTGTTCTTCCGGATTAAGACTTCTTACTGACTACTTCAACAATGAATGATTCATTCAATGGCTGGGCTGTAAGTGATTAAGGCTAGGGCCAATGGTCATTAATCTCCTCTTATCTAAACCGAATGCCAGGACCAGTGGTCATTCAATCTGGACGAGGGTGAAGCTCACGCAATTCAAGCTCTGTTGATCCTACTCAAAACGCCACAAACAAGGTCGAATCTTCTGGATCGGAGATTGAAGCTCTATGATTCTAGCCTTAGCGTTATAGAAACCTCAATTATCCATGACTAACAAGATTTTATGTCACATATCTCAATTAGCCAGATAACGTGTTGGAATCTGTGACGCATTCTCAAGCTGTAGCTTAATACTATCCCGCCAAGGACTCGCAAGAACTCATGTAGAATGAGGGGTCATATGCCAGTTCCACTTTAGATTCATAAGGATGAAAAATGAAAATGCATCATAGAATGGAATCAAACATGTATTAAAGTAGAAAATTAATAATATTAATCCATAAGAAAGAGCAGAGATTCTATCCTTAACCTAGGAGGTTCAGCCGCTCATATTTTACAGAAAAGATAAGTTCTGAGAAGCTGAAGATCAAAAGTTTTTAACAAAGGTGATCTTCCTTCTATTTATACTAATAACTAGACCTAAAAAGATATTAATAATAATTAGAAATTACAAAAATGAAATAGACTAAGCTAAAGGTGGAAAATCCTCTTCTAGGCCCACTTGGTGAGTGTTTGGATTGAGCTTGGCGTCTAACTTAGAGGACTGGGTGTTGAGCGCCCACTAGGGAGTGTCCACGCTGCCTTGGTGCTCCCTTGGTGGCGTTGAATGCCAGAAAGGGCGTAAGTTGGGCGTTCAACGCCCAGTTTGGTGAGTCATTTCCAAAGAAAGGTATAGACTATTACATATTTCTGGAACGTTTTGGAAGTTAGCTTTCCAAATGCCATTGAGAGCACATCAATTGGACCTTTGCAGCTCCAGAAATGCTCGTTTGAATGCACGAAGGTCAAGATCTGACAGTGGTACGTGAAATCGTGATCTCACACACTTTTTTCACAACTCCGCGTAGCTGACCAGTAAGTGCACTGGGTCGTCCAAGTAATACCTTACGTGAGTAAGGGTCGATCCCATGGAGATTGTCGGCTTGAAGCAAGCTATGGTCATCTTATAAATCTCAGTCAGGTAGATTCAAATGGTTATAGGGTGTTGATAATTAAAAGACAGATAAAACATAAAATAGGATAGAGATACTTATGTAATTCATTGGTAGGAATTTCAGATAAGCATATGGAGATGTTTTGTTCCTTTTGAATCCAAGCTTTCCTACTGCTTTCATCCAGTCATGCGTACTCCTTTCCATGGCAAGCTGTATGTTGGGGGATCACTATTGTCAATGGCTACCATCCGTCCTCTCAGTGAAAATGGTCCGGATACGGGTTACGTAGGGCTAATCATCTGTCAGTTCTCACTTGTGTTGGAATAAGATCCAATGATCCTTTTGCGCACTGTCACTGCACCCAACACTCGCGAGTTTGAAGCTCGTCACAGTCATCCCATCCCAGATCCTACTCGGAATACCACAGACAAGGTTTAGACTTTCCGGATCTCATGAATGCTGCCAATTGATTCTAGCTTATACCATGAAGACTCTAATCTCATGGAATGAAAGGATCTGTTGTCAGGAGAGGCAACATTGCGTCGTGAACCAGGAGGGCAAGAGATACACACTCAAGATCTCACAGATAGAACGGAAGTGGTTGTCAGGCACGCGTTCATAAGGGAGGATGATGATGAGTGTCACAAATCATCACATCCATCAAGTTGAAGTACGAGTGAATATCTTAGAACAAGAATAAGCGTGAATTGAATAGAAAGATAATAGTACTTTGCATTAATTCATGAGGAACAGCAGAGCTCCACACCTTAATCTTTGAGGTGTAGAAACTCCACCGTTGAAAATACATAAGTGATGAAGGTCCAGGCATGGCCGAATGGCCAGCCCCCTAAGCGTGATCAAGAGATCAACAGTGAAACAAAGATAGTCTCCAAAATGATCTCAAGATCTCCCCCTCTTTTTAAAATACAATAGTAAAAGTTCTTATTTATAATGACTAGTAACCTAGGGTTTACAAAGATAAGTAAATGATGCAAAAATCCACTTCCGGGGCCCACTTGGTGTGTTCTTGGGCTGAGCATTGAAACTTTCATGTGCATAGGCTTTTCTTGGAATTAAACACCAGCTCTGGTGCCAGTTTGGGCGTTTAACTCCAACTTTTATGCCAATTCTGGCGTTTAACGCCAGAAAATGGTAGAAAGTTGGCATTAAAACGCCAGTTTGCGTTATCAAAACTCGGGCAAAGTATGGACTATTATATATTGCTGGAAAGCCCAAGATGTCTACTTTCCAACGCAATTAAGAGCATGCCAATTGGGCTTTTGTAGCTACAGAAAATTCATTTCAAGTGCAGGGAGGTCAGACTCCAACAGCATCTGCAGTCCTTTTTCAGCCTCTGAATAAGATTTTTGCTCAGGTCCCTCAATTTCAGCCAAAAATACCTAAAATCACAGAAAAACACACAAACTCATAGTAAAGTCTAGAAATGTGATTTTTGTATAAAAACTAATAATTATATACTAAAAACTAACTAAATCATACTAAAAACTACCTAAAAACAATGCCAAAAAGCGTATAAATTATCCGTTCATCAGACAGCATCTGCTATCCTTTTGTTGCCTCCAGGGACGGACTTAAGGGGGGGCGAGTGAAGGTCCCGGCCCCTAGCTTTTAAAAAAAAAAGATTAATAGTAATAAGTTATTAAGTACAATTTAATTTTTTTAAAAATTTATTTAGTATTTAGTCTAATATAAATAAAAATTGAGTCTAACCTAAATATTAATGATTTCTAATATCTAAAAAGTAAGTAATAATATTAAAAAAATATGAAAAGATATTATCACTAATATTTTTTAATTAAATAAAATTTTCAATTCCCATAAAGTATATTTTTTTTCTTCTTGTGAGCGTCCTTCTTGATTTATTTGGTATTAATTTTCTCTGTTTCAATTACTACAACTGAGAGTTCTTTTTCAGCTATGAATATTGTGAAGAATATTTCAGAAATAAAATGAGCGATAAATTTTTTGCTAATTGTCTTTTAATTATAATGAAAAGAAAATTGCAGAAAAATTTGACACAAATTCTATTATCAATGAATTTTATGAAACGAGGAATCGACCACTTCGTTAATAAAAAGTACATATATATTTTTTGTACTTTAAAATATATTCTCTATCAGTATATTTTTGTAATGCATTTTACATTATATAATTTTTTGCATAAGTTTTTAATATTATATATGTTATTGACCCCCCATGATACTATTTCTGGATCCGTCCCAGGTTGCCTCTGAATCAGAATTGCCAAAACTTGCCAATTTCAACCAAAAATCACCTAAAATCATAGAAAAACCACAAAAACTAAAAGTAGCATCCAAAAAGTAATTTTTGCACTAAAACCTACTAAAACTTAATAAAACTTAACAAAATATACTAAAAACACTAAGAAAATAATGCCCAAAAGTGTATAAAATATCTACTCATCAGTAACTCAGTTCAATCCATAAGACTCACGTAACCATAAAAATATATTTTTCATTGCAATATCAACTTGTAACAATTCTTAATAATAAAATGGTTTTAAGAAAAAGCCCATACCTCGAATAGTCGAAACCTGAAAGCAATAAAACACATAAAAAACCCCTTTTTATCGGCTGCAACAGCAACAGCCACAACCAGAGCTCCATACCACTTTTGCAACAACAACTACAACTCCAAACGCGACATGCAATAACCGAAATTCAACCCTATTGCAATAACGCCACAAAAAACTCAATAACATATAACATAAACAGATTTGTAAGGATTCCAGAATGAAAATGCTTACTGTAACTAACGAGAAACAACTAAACTGAGCAACAACAGCTCTAGTGGTGGTTCTGGGGAGCAGAATAGTGGATAGGGGCACAACAATGGCAACATTTCCTTTGACAGTGGTTCACCAATTATAGCGGAGCTGATTTCTAGCAGCCAGAGGAGTGGTGGTGCTTGTAGCAGTGGTGAGCCACTCTGGCAACCCCTTGTACGAGCTCTCTTCCTCCAACAGCGATGATCCTAGCTTCGATGGTGACAGAAATGGCGAGGACGAGCTCCTCCTCCTCCTCACGTGCAACAGCGCCGATGGAGGATGTAGCAGTTGCGGCAGTGACACGTAAACAGCGGTGGCACTTCTCCAGCTCCCTTCAGCTCGCACATCTTCTCTCTCCTGCGATGGCATGGCGACAGGACAGCGACAATGACCAGTGTGATGAAGCTAGTAGCAGTGGCAGTGTCTTCTTTGTAACGACCCAATTTCTGGTACGTCATGATCATACTAGAAACTGAGCGCTACCAACTTGTCTTCCTAATTATTATCTATTATTTATTATATGAGCCTGATTCGTTGTTAAAAGTGTAGTTATTTTTCGAGGTACTTTTTTTTGAAAATATTTGGATTAATAAACAGAATCATTCATAATCAATTCAAAACTAATAACAGATAAAATAGTTATAAACAAACACACAAAAATATATCTCAAGCAGTTGATAACATCCTGTGATCCAGCCTTTATTAGAGTATAGAGTTTTAGTTAGAACACCCCTAGATATAGCTAGATAATATATATATATATATATATATATATATATATATATATATATATACATACATACATACAACATCCCAGGCCCTGACCTGTTCAATAAGTTCCTAAGCTGGTGCCTAGACTTGCCTAGACTCCATACTCACCTAGTCCCTCTAAACTACTAAAGCGAGGGAAAGTACGTTCTAAGTCTTCGAAACTCAAGTCAAGTGGAATGTCAATAAAAGGTGGAACATCATCTACTACTCCTCTACACGATTAGACATTGCCATATGACGTCTCTCTGGTACCTCATCCAGTAGCCACTTAGCAAGAGTCTCGTACACCAGATTTAGGTTAAAGTTCGCATACAATCGGGGTGCAAACGTTGGCTGGTCTCACAGTATATACATATAAATAGAGAACGAGATTTACCCTAGACTCAGAAGACTACCTAGAGCGGAATCTTCTTTACGAATGGTCATCAGCAAACTATGGAAGGGTACTCATACTTCCATGTGAAGAGGGAAAAGGGAGAGAGAAGGGGTAAAAACTGGGGAGTCCTTAGTAGAGTCGGGGTTATTAGTTAAGTTCATTAATTTTGTGTCAATTAGCAGACGAATAACAGAATACAACAAAGCAGTAAATAGAAGACAAAGATAAATATAGAAAATAGAGAAAATAGAAGGTAGAACACAAACAGAAGAATACAAGAAAATAAAACACAAACACAAAGAATAGAATACAAAAAAATGAAGCATACATTCATTCAACAATCATAACAAAGGAAATGCACAACCAAGTATGATTCATGTCTGTCCTATGCAGGCCATGAGCTCACGTGTCGGTTTACAGCCTGCAGCCCGACATTACCTAGGAACAAGTCCCAGATATGGTTTCCCTTTGTGTCCTTAGTGCATATGTGTCGGTCGTAAGAATACCACTCCTTTGTGACTACCGGCAGTCGGCGCAAAGCTCGACCCTATAATATACGCACAAGGGGAAACAGTAATCCTCAGTTCATGGGTGTCCCCAAGATCAACACACAAACAAAATAAAGATCCTCAGTTTGTGGGTTTTCCCGAGATCAATATACAGCAAACAACGATCCTCAGTTCATGGGTCATACCCGAGATCAATACACAACAAACAACAATCCTCAGTTTGTAGGTTATACCCGAGATCAACATACAACAGTTCGTGGGTTATTTCTGTAATCAATGATTATCAGTTTGTGGGTTTTCCCACTTTTAAAACAAATAACTATTTATAGGTTTCCCTAAGATCAATGATCATTCACTTCGGGGGTACTTCCCGAATTTAACCAATTATCAATCTGTAGGTTTTACTGCTCTTCTCTCCTTGTCTCTTTACTCTGCTCTGATTACTCTTTTCTCTTAGTCTTTTCACTCTGCTTTGATTACTCTTTTCTCTGTTTAACGTATGTATTTAAAGCTTATGTAAATTTCGGTATGAATAGTTAGCCTGTCCCAAGTATAGGTTCATTAAGTTTATACTGAAACATTTTAACTTTTCATATAATACCTAACCTTAGGCGCAACTCAAGAACTAACTATGTTGCCCTAGTTCGTTCGCTAATATCTATTTGATTCTGTCATTAAAACTTTACAGACCTTTTCTTTGATTCTTATCTCTTCTTTAACTTTTTATCTTTCCTTTATCTTTGCCTCAATAATATGTTATTACCACTCCCTAAGTATTTTATGAAGGTAACTATGAGATTCTGAGCTTAAAGTTGTCTTTCTAAAGCTTTTATGAAAACTGCCTTTTCCGTATTATTTTATTAAAATATTTTTTAATTAAATATTATTATTTAATATTTTTTATTATTTATTATTTTATACATATATTTTCGAAAATTACCTTCCTTTTACTTTTACTTTATAAATTCACTTTTTACCACCTGTAACTTTTAATATTTCTACTTTAACCACCCTAACTTTTGGAAATTACAAAATAAACCCTCAAACACCAAAATAATTACAACCATGCCCTTTTTAAGATCCAAAAGGTATTTGATGAATAATTATTTTACGATATATTTTGGTTTGATTTGAGTGGATTTCATCACATATACCCACATTTATTCATCTAAATAGCATGCTTTTGAGATTTCTTCCTAAATTGTGCTTAATAGTGAAAATATGATTTTTAGGCCTTAAAATAGCTAAAATTAATTCACTTTAATCCCATTTGGTGCCTTGATGTATTTTTTGAGTGATTTCAAGTTTCCAAGTCAAGTATGGGATGGAAAAAGTGAAGAGAAAATCATGCAAAAGGGAGAAATCATGAAGAAAATGAAGTTTCGAAGCTGCTGCAAAGGTGCGTACGCACAACGGTGACTTCGTGCAAGGATGCGTACGCACCAAATGTCGTGCGTATGCACGATGGGAATTCTGCGCAACTGTGCGTACGCACCGTTGGTCATGCGTATGCACGCGTGCATATGCGTGAGGTCATTAATGCAAATTACTGGGGGCAAATTCTGGGCCTCCAAAATCCAGTCCAACTCATTTTCTGAAGTTATTTAAGGCCAAAGTGAAGAGGAATAAAGTGGGGGCAATTAGGTTTAGCTTTTTTTCATCTTGTAGGTCATTTTCTATAGAGAGAAGCTCCCCCCTCTCTCTAGAATTAAGGTTTTCTTAGTTTAATTTCCTTTAATTTCAGCATTTAATTATTGTTTTAGTGTAGTTTCATTTATCTTTATATGCTTTTTTATCTTTATCTTCTTCATCTCTTTTTGTTGTTTCCCCTTTTATGTCAATTTCTCATGTTATGAACACTCTTGTTAATTTTGCTTCTAATTAATGCAATTTATGTTTTCATGTCATTTATTGCTTTCTCTAGTTGTTATTGTTACTTTCTTGCTTTGGTAGTTTTAGAATTTATTTTATTGCAATTTAATATTATTTTATTCTCATGTACACCAAGTGTTTGATAAAAGTTTTCACTTAGTTTTTCTACACTCTTGGCTTGAAATTGTTGACTTTGGTGATCCTTGAGTCATTGATGTCCATTCTTGTTTGATACATTAGAGTAGTTAGTTAATTTGGTTTCTCTTGACTCTATGTGACCCCTTAGTGTTTACATAGGACTTAGAGATTGAAATTAACTATGCCTATTTGACTTATCTTCGATGTAAGATTGACTAAGTAGGATTAACTCTTCATAATCATCATATGTTTGTGGTTAATGACTATGATAGGTAGCCTTAGTTCTCAGTTACTTGCCAAGAGGTTTCTTGCATTTTAATCTTCATTGCTTTGACATTTAATTGCTTTGACTTTTATTGCTTTGATGTTTAATTTCTTGCATGTTTAGTTTTCACACACTTAGTTGAGAAATTGGATGTTTGGGTAGAATTGAGTTGTGGATGTCCATTCCGCATTGTGTGTGAATAGTGAATTGATTTGGTTTCCATTGAAGCTAGTCTTTCACTAAGTAATTAGTGAGTTGACTAGGACTTATGGATTGAGATCAATTATACCCTTTTGACTAATTCTCAAGGAGGATTGACTAGTTTGGATTCATTCCACACAATTTCCATGTTTGTGATCCACAACTAGGATAGGAATCCCTAATTACCCAATTCTTGCCAAGAGTTCTTTTTAGTATTTAATTTCCATTTTCATTGCTTTTACTTGCTTTGACTTTTGCTTTCTTGCATGCTCATTTACTTTCTTGCTATTTACATTATTTGCTCTTTCTTGCATTCCCAATCCCCCATGCTCTCCCACAGCCAATAAATGTACATTTCATTGCAACTCCTAGGGAGAACGACCCGAGGTTGAATTACTCTCGATCTCGGTTATTATAATTTGAATTTAAAACATTTGATGTGGGAATTAATTGTTGGTCTAAACTATACTTTCAACGATGGAATTCTATTTTGTGAAAATCTAGATCGACGATAAATTCTTATTCGTCAAATTTGGCGCCGTTGCTAGGGAGTTGCAATGGTGTTGTTTTTGGCTATTGTAAATATGTTAATATGTAAATAGCTTGCTTTTTGGTTGGTTGTACATATGTTACTTGCTTATTTTAGCTATTGTGAATATGTTGGTATGTAAATATCTTGCTTTTTGTTTGTTATTATGAATATGTTTTTTCTTGTTTGCCTTTTGTTTTTTTTTCTTGTTGGGAGCTCGTAGCTTGTTGGACACTCCATCAAAGCTTGGTGCAATCAATGGAGAATTTGGAGCCTCAAGCATTGTTAAAGCTCTCCATAAGTCCAACTTAGGGACATTAAACCAAAGTACTAGGTGGGAGATACCCTACCATGGTAACATCTTTCCTTTCCTTGCTCTTTGTTTATAGCCTTGGTTTATTGCATTTTTGCTTGTTTTGATTAGCCTAGGATTAGTTTAATTTTGAGTTTAGTAGCTTAATTTGTATGTATTCATGAAATTTTGAATGTTTGAAGTTTTGGGGTTGAGCTTTCATTGAACTAAGGTTGAATACTTTAGGAATTTTTAGAGAAATTTTTGGAAAACAGGGCATCTGTGCGTGTGCACAAAACCTCTAAATTTCATAGCCACTGTTCGCAGCGCCAGCACAGCTAGTGCATGGGCACTCCCCTGTTTTCTCACCACTACACTTTTCTTCTCCTTTTCTTTCTACTTCTTCTCTTCTTCGTTCTTCCACCACTCTCTTCTCCTACTTTTTCCTTCTCTTCTACTTGCTTTACTTAGTTTTGTTTGCATTTCATTTTTTATTTTTGTAATTACATTAGTTTTTTTAGTTAGTTGTTAATTAAATAAGTTGTAAGTGTTTGTTTGATGTTGATTGGGTTGCTTCTTGAATTTTGGTTTCATTTGTTGATGAATATGTGCACTGAGCATTAAGTCTTTGTTTGATTGCCTAAAATGCATTCTTGAGTTTGATGCATATGTTGTCATGACCATATGTGTTGGGCTATATCCTTGTTTGGCATGCTAATCATGAATGGTGCACTTTTAATTTAGTGAATTGAGTTGAACTACTTATTCATCATGATTTTTAAATGGATATAATAACTTAACAAGGTATTTGTTCCTTGTTAATGCTTTGCATTTTTTTAGTCGACTTGACTTGATTCCTATCAAGACTTGTCACTTTTTGTAACAAGCACCTTATACATGTGATTATTTCATTATTCCTAAGGATGAATAAGTAGTCTCTTTTCCTCATGAATTGGTTATTGTTGATTTTGTCACTTTCTATTCATTTTGCGCTTTCACTTGCACAATTTCAATATCCAATGCATCATATACTCAATTCACTTTTATGGTCACCTAGAGTTGCTTGTGCCTCAAGTTTCACTTATTCTTTACTTGCATCCTAGGTGACTCAATTGAGGAACATATGCTATCTCTTTATATTATGTGGATACCGCTTTACCCGGCCAATGTGTATGTTCTAAAGCACACTTAGGATACACGCATTGTCTTCATTATACCACAACAACTTACTTTTTCTCAATTCTTGTTTTCCACAGTAACTCAGAGCCCCAGAGACCACCAGCTAATGGTGGAGCCTCTTAGAACATCTCATCACCCCCGAATTGAGTGCACGCACGGAGGACCATGCAACGTTTAAGTATGGGGGAGGATCCACAAATTTTGGGGCATAAAGTTCTCTCTTTCTCAACACTTTGCATTATTTTCTAGTTTTTGATAGTTATATTTTTGTGAATATCTGTTTAGTATTTCATTGCATTATGCTTTGCTTAATTTGTTTGTATATATCTTTGCTTGATTACAGTTTTATTATAGTTATAATTGCATGTTGCACGGTAGAGTAATAAGTTTGGTAAAACAACAAAGAATTTTCAAGAAATCTCCTTTTAGGGCATTCCATTGATTGGATTTGAAAACATATTTTTGAACTTGCTTGAAGTACCTTTTTATGGAACATAGAAAAGAGCTTGAACAAATACCAAATGAGATTTGAGCTTTAATTGTGTGGTTGCACATTTTCAACCACAAAATTTTATTCTTGTGTGATATACTCCTTTTATGACTGTGATCTTTGATTTGCTTTAGTCTATATATCCTATGTTTGATGTTTTGAATTGCATTTAGTATGATTGAGGCCATTCTTTGAATTGAACTCACTAACCCATATGGCCAACCCTTACATCTACCTTTGTAAACCACTTTTTGAGCCTTTAATTCCCCTTTGTTCTAATTTTAAGCACAACATTCGCCTTAAGAGAAAAACCATTAATGTCCATGAATTGTATCTTTGATTAGCTTGAGTTTGAGTGTGTGTTAATCAAGTGTGGGGGGAATTTATGGGAAACATTGGTAGTTAGCTTACTTTGGGTGTTCATTGAGAATATTTGGAAAAGTGGGAAAACACTCATGCATTCATTGCTTAAAAACATATGCATCTCTCCAATAAAAAAAAGAGTTTGATGTACATACTTTGTATATATAAAAAAAAAAGGAAAAAAAAGAGAAAAGAAATGAAAAAAAAATAAGAATGTAAATAAGAGATGTATATGTGGTTGAATTGAAAAGAAGCATGCATGGGTGAATGTGAGAAAGAGAATAAATGGGTAGTTAGGTTATTTTGTTATGTATATAGGATGATATAGAATTAGGTGGGATACTTGAGCTAATCAAAAATCCAATCTATTAGCCACTTAACCATCTTAATCCTACCCTTATCTAAGCCCTATTACAACCCACAAAAGTCCTCATGATATTTGCATTCACCCATCAAATATTAGTCGATTGTTAGATGACTTACAAATCTTTGAGAAACATGATTAAAGGGGGATTGAGTGATTAAACCCTACACACTGAGCGATTAACACTTCTGGTGAGGGGTTCAATTGCTCAATTCTATGTTTCCTCCCTTATCTTGTATCTTCTTGCAAGTTGTTGAAATGAATTTGAAAATTTCAAATAAAATCTTTGGACATTGATCATATTGCTATATTTGCTTTGTCTTAGCCCTAATGATTTATTGTTGGATTGATTGAGATTCTCTTGTTTATTTTTACCAAACTCAATAAGAACCATAGTATAGATATAGATAGATAACATTTAGTATAGTCGCATGCATATAAGTAGTTGCATTAAATAAATTATTTCCCCTTTCATTCATCTTCCTTGGTTGTGTTAGCATGAGGACATGCTATTGTTTAAGTGTGGATGAATTGATGAATCCATATTTTACGATATATTTTGGTTTGATTTAAGTGGATTTCACCACATAAACCCACATTTATTCATCTAAATAGCATGCTTTTGAGATTTCTTCCTAAATTGTGCTTAATTATGAAAACATGCTTTTTAGGCCTTAAAATAGCTAAAATTAATTCACTTTAATCCCATTTGGTGCCTTGATATATTTGTTGAGTGATTTCAGGTTTCCAAGTCGTGTATGGGATGGAAGAAGTGAAGAGAAAAGCATGCAAAAGGGATATGGCATTTTAGACTTGTGTTCAGGAGCCTTTGGCAATGTAGGATAAGTGTCAAGAGAGTCTAGAAATGGGTTGTCCGCACGCTTTGGAGGGGCGTGCTCTACTTCTTCCTTCTTCTCCTCTGGAGTTTCTTTTTCAACTGGCTCCTTATTAACTTGAGCTTCCATACTTGCTACTTGTCCACTTATCAAGGTGATATCCTTGCATTCCTCTCTTGGATTCACCACTGTATCACCCGGAAATGTATTTGAGGATCTCTCAGGTATTTGCTTACTCAATTGGACCATTTGCACCTCCAAGTTTCTAATGGAAGCTTTGGTTTCCTGGATAAAACTTTTCATCATCTCCAAATTAGAATCTTGTTAGGGTTGAGAATTTGCCTGCTGAGGTGGTTGTTGTTGATGAGACTGAAATTGGCAGTTATTATGATTGTTCTGTTGGAAACCGCTCTAAGAATCATTGTTAAAATTCTGAGATCTATGAAGTTGGTCCATCGACCCAAAATTTGGGTCATTTCTCCACTCCTGATTGTATGTTTTAGAGTATGGATCATTATTAGGGTTTCTAGGACCACTCCCCATGTAATTTACCTGTTAAGAACATGATTGAGCATAATCATAATTATCATTTTGCACAAAATTACCTGTCATGTCATAAGGGACCTCTTGAGGTGGATTTTGGGTGTTGATAGCTGAAACTTGCATTTTACTCAACTGTTGAGTAATTAAATTCATATGCTAACTCAAAATTTTATTCTGAGCAAGGATAGTATTAAGAGCTTCTACTTCCATAACACCTTTCTTCTGAGGAGCCTCAGAGTTCACAGGATTCCTGTTAGATGAGTATAAATATTGGTTGCTAGCAACCAACTCAATAAGCTCAATAGTCTCGTCCGGTGTCTACTTCATGTGCAATGAACCACCTGCAGAATTATCTAAGCACATCTTGGACATCTCACCCAAGCCTTCATAAAAGATATCTAGTTGGGCCCATTTGGAGAACATGTCCGGAGGGTATTGCCTAGTCAGTAGCTTGTATCTCTCCCAAGCTTCATAAAAGGTTTCACCATCCTTCTGCCTGAAGGTCTGAACCTCCACCCTAAGCTTAGTCAGCTTCTTTGGTGGAAAAAATTTAGTAAGAAATCCAGTAACAACCTTGTCCCAAGTATCTAAACTCTCCTTGGGTTGGAAATCTAGCCACAGTTTTGCTCTGTCCTTCAAGGCAAATGGGAAGAGCATGAGTTTATACTCCTCAGAATTCACCCCATTAGTTTTCACAGTATCACAAATTTGCAGAAAATTAGAGATAAACTGATTGGGATCTTTCTGAGGGAGTCCATGATATTGACAGTTTTGTTGCACCAAAGTGACTAGTTGTGGCTTCAGTTCAAAGTTGTTTGCAGCTATAGGAGGCACCACAATGCTTTTTCCATAAAGATCTGCAGTAGGAGCTGTGTAAGAGCCAAGCACTCTCCTAGGTTGTTCATTCCTATCCGGATTTGCCACATTGGCATTAACAGCATTATTGTGATCCATAGTGGACTTTGTAGCCTTGTAAAGTCTTGCTTGTAAAGTCCTTTCGGGTTTAAGATAAGAGTCTAAAAGAGGTTCCTTGTCTTTGTTCCTGCTCATAAACAAACAGAAAATAAAGGAAAGTGGGAATCTCTACGTCAGAGTGTAGAGAATTCCCAATGAGATAACCTGTGTAAAAGAAATAAAATAAAGCAACTAAATAAATAAAAAAATTAAAACTTTCGAAATATTTTTATTTTTTATAAAAAATATAAATAGGTAAATTAAAATAAAATTACTAGGTAACACCAAACTTAATTTCAAAAATAATAAAAAAATAATTAAGCAAAATTTTAAGAGTGAAAGTTGAAATTTAAATAAGACTAATAAAATAAAAAAATGAATAAATAAAGAAGGAAAACAAAAATGAAATAAAATAAAATAAATAAAAAAAGGACGAGAGAAAGTTTGAGAAAAAAATGGATCAAATAAAACTAATAAAATAGAAGAAAAATAATGAAATAAACAAAACAAAAAGTGAAATAAAAATTAAAAAGGAAACAAAGGTAAAAGGAAATAAAAAGAAAACAGGGGTGGGGGAGTGAACGAGAAGAAAGAAAGGAAAAAAATAAATAAAAAGAAAAATTAAAAAATTGAAAATAAATAATACTAAAAAAATTAATTAAAGTAAAAATTATATAATCTAAGCAATCAAACAACTAGCAGTTGTCAATTACAATCAATCCTTGGCAACAGCACCAAAAATTTGGTGCGAAATTTCTAACCACAAACTAACCGGCAAGTGCATTGGGTCGTACCAAGTAATACCTCAGGTGAGTGAGGGTCGATCCGACGAGGATTAATGGATCAAGCAACAATGGTTTTGAGAGTTCAAAGCATTAACAGTAAATTCAGAATATCAGAAGACAGGCTGTAAATAAGTTGGAAATAATATATGGAGAGACAGTTAAGGCTTCAGAGTTATCTATTTTTTTGATTGACTTTTCTTACTAACTATTTTAATCATGCAAGATTTAATTTATGGCAACTATATATGACTAAACCCTAATTCCTTAGACCTTTTTAGTCTCCTCTAACTCTCATCAACCACCAATTCCTTGGTCAATTAATTCCAATTAGAGGGTGAGGTTCAATTCTAGTTATATGCCACAGAAATCCTAATTACCCAAATATAAGATGATTATATGTCACGTATCCCGTTAAATCTAGATAATTAGAAATTTAGGAGAATATGTTTTCAATCTATTATTCAAGTAAAGAGCTTTTCCAAGTTATACAAGAACTCAATTAGAAAGAGGGTCATACTTCCGTTCCACCCAATTTCATAAAATAAAGAACGAAAACAATTCTTGAAATATAAATCAGTACATGAATTAAAATAGAAAAACAATAGAATCAATCCATACAATAGACAGAGCTCCTAACCTTAACAGTGGAGGTTTAGTTGCTCACGGTTCAGAGAGAAAAACTAGGATTCAGGTAAACTGTAATTTACAGAATGAGGTGGATTCTTCCAGAAGAGAAGTTTCTTTTCCCTTTTATATCTAATCCTAATAAATTTAAATTATATTTTTAAAAATAAATAATATCTTTTCCTATTTTTAAATAAAAATAAAGTTTGAATCAAAATTAATTAAAACAATCTGCGCGCCTTCAATTGATGAATGGGGACCACTTGCTTCGTAGGGAGGCACACCTAACTTGGCATCAAGCCACGCCTTACTTGAGGTATGCAGTGATTGGAGCTACAAGGCTTGTGTTGCTGCGCCCTACTTGAGTGAAGCAAAATAAATGTGGCGTGCTTTTGTTGTGGCATGCGCCTAACTCAAGTTTTAGTGGGCCTTACTTGGAGTCACGCTCATTGTTGTGTGTTGTTGATGCTGTCTTGCGCCTAACTTGAAAAATCTCAAGTTAGGCGCATCCTTGGCCGAATTGGTGGGAGAGAAGTGTGAACTATTATATATCGTTGGAAAGCTCTGGAAGTTAGCTTTCCAATGCCACTGAAATCACATCCATTAGACCTCTGTAGCTCGAGTTGTTCAGGTTTGAGTGCAGAGAGATTAGGGTTGACAGCATCATTTGTCTTCTTCTCTTTTTCTGCGGAAAACTCCATCAAATCCAGCCAAATACTATCTAAAATAAATAGAATTGCACACGACTCAAAGTAACATCCATAGTGGCTAAAAGATAATTAATTCTTGATTAAACTCAATAAATTAAATACAAATTAACTAGGAAAAGATAGGATAGATGCTCACGCATCACATAACCAAACCATATCATAATCACACAACTCAAACACAATTAATCAAGATTAATATTACCTTGATTTGTTGCTCCAAATCCGGTTACTCTTTGAAGTGTTCTTAAAGCACTTTTTCCTCTTAAAACACATCAAGAACAACTTTGAATCCATAAAACCTCAACTGACCAAACCTTAATAAACATGTTTGGAAGGGATTCCCCGCCTTAAACTTGCTGGAAATTGAAGATTCTTGGCTCACAAGTCAAGCTAAGCAAGAGATCTAAGGAAGAACATCAAGAAAACACATGTTTTGCATGGTTTTCCTTGAAAACCAAATTCAAAGGGGAAGAGAACAGCCATCTCACCTTATTTCTAGCCTTGATAAGTTACATGGTTATGTAGAGGAAGAAGAGAGGATCATTTTGGTGCAATCAGGGTATTGATTTGAGTTTTAGTTCAGAAGAAATCAAGCTTTGAAGATTTAAGTGTCATGAAAGTTTTCTCTCTTTTCTCTCCTTTCAATTTTGGCCAAAGGGAGTAAATGACCAGCCTTGGAGTGTCTTGGGGGTGTAGGGAGAGTTGTGATTGGTTGGCTTGGAGGTGGATTAAAATAATATTAAAATATCTCTGGTGTATAACTACTAAATCTATATGTATCGGAACACTTGTAAAAACATCTCTAAAAATTCTTTTCTAGCTACTAGCATAAATGAGACTAGTAACATATTTAATATGAGAATAGAACATGTATGATAAGGCATTAGCATTGCTAAAGTCATCAGAGAGTGCTGGTGCTAAGCTGCACCAGTAAACTGTGAATCCAGTTAAATCGATTTCCTATTTTTAACTAAAACAGACCAGGTAACCTTATAATATCATTCAAGCATCTTTTAATACTAATATAATGATAATATTATACTATTATCTCTCTTTTCTCATGAATCAAGACCAGTTCGTCAAATAGAGACTATTTACAAAAACTAGAATCAAAACTCCTAATCGATACGGTTCAAAAACTAGGTTCTTCGTGATTGCGTTATCGAGCTTGCCCAAAAGAGGTTCTAGTTTAAAGATGATATAATGACATTGAGGATTGGGATGCTTCATGATATATGAGAGGTGTTTCCTTTACTGATCTTTCGGAGAAATCCGTTGATGCCAGGGCATCTTGGCTAGTTTTACTAGCCATTTTTTGTATGCTTTAGGTTGGTTTCATGCATTTTCTTAGGAAATAAGCAAGTATTTGGTTGAAAATGCAATCATACCATGATTCAAGCAAACATTGTGAATTTTGAATGATTTCATGAGAATTATGCATAAATTGAATGATAAATTGGATGATGCATGATCCCATGATTAAGAGCAAGACTTTGATGCACTTTGTTTGATTGATTTTAGGCCAAAAGAAGAAGAGAAGAGCCATGTTAGTGGCTATGTTAGTTACACTAATGTGGGCACTAACGTGGAAGGAAGGAAAGCCCCAACGTTAGTGAGAAAAGTTAGTGGCATTAACTTTGAAGAAAGGGGTATAAGCCAACGTTAGTGGAAAAGGTGAACGCCACTAACGTTTTCGAAGCAAAAAGACCCACGTTAACAGCCACGTTAACTTAGTTAACGTGGTAGTTAACGTGGAAAGAAAGGGAGACGCCAACGTTAGTGGAAAAGGTGAGTGCCACCAACGTTGGTGAGGCAAAAAAAGACCCACGTTAACTTTGACGTTAACTAAGTTAACGTGGAAGTTAACGTAGGCAAAAGTCCCACCTGGCAGCCTAACCATGCCTTCTTCAAACACGCATAACTTGAGCCAAAAAGCTCCAAATGAGGTGATTCCAGCGGCATTGGAAAGTAGGATTCCAGAGCTTTCCAAGAATATATGGCACTATATGTTTGACACTAAATTTGAGGGAGAAAACCTGCCCCGAAAGTGCAAAGATGAACATGGTATCAACCTGTAGTAAGGCCAACTAACCTCTTCACCTTCCAAGAAATATAACTCGAGCTGTAGAGCTCCAAATGATGCACTTCTAGAAGCGTTGGAAAGTAGATATCCAGAGCTTTCCAACAATATATAATAGTATGGGGTGGACATTAAATTTGAGCCCCTGATCGCTAGTGTTATTGTGACCCACGTTTTCCATTAACGCTAGCGACTATGCCAGCGACCATGTCCACTTCAAAGGAGCATAACTTGAGTTACAAAGATCCAATTGAGGTGATTCTAGTTTTGTTAGAAAGCTGACATTTAGAGCTTTCCAAAGATATATAATAGTCTATATTGGGCATGAAATTGGAGCACAAACAAGAGGCATCTTTTAAGCCCCAAAAACACCAAAGCAATAAAGCCAAGTCACCCTGGACCTCAATTTGATTCACTTCTCTTGGACCACCCAACCTCAAGGAAGCAAGCCCACAAGTGTCAACCAATCAAGGCCAAAAGAAGCATCTAGAATAGGAATTTTCATTTAATTGTAATTTGCTTTTAATTTCATTTTGTAATTTAGGAGAGCCTATATAAAGGCTTTAGTTTTTACTTTGAAGGGGGATTGGACGGAAGGAAACACAGAAATTGGGAATTGGAAGAGGGGTCTTCGGACTCCCTCCCCTCACTCACTTTTCCTTCTCTTCTTTTCTTTGTACTTTTCATTTATGAATTTGGAAGTTTCAATGTTAGTTTTAATCTTCATCTTTACTTTCCTGCACTTTCTTCTTTTCTATTTTGGTAGAGAGCAATGATCAACTAACTCTTTTCATTGGGTTAGAGAGCTCTATTGTGATTCAATGGATCAATTATAGTTTTCATTCTTCTTCTTCTTTCTTTTCTCTTGATCTTACTAGAAAGCTTTCAATCTTAATTCAATTGGTTAGTTGTCTTGGAAAAGAAACTCTCCATAATTGGATCTCTTCGGAACCTTGGAAGAGGAATGAAGAGATCATGTTAGAAATGCTTTCTCATGCTGGACCAAGTTGGGTTGGGATGGATATGTGACTATAATCCCCCCGAATACTTGATTTGGGAAATGCATGTGGTATAATCAGTGACCATACTTCATCTCTTCTCATGAGCAATTGACTAAGGAATTGGCTATTGATAAAGATTTGAGAGATTGGGTTACCAAGGAATTGGAATCCAATCACTTAAGATTGCCAAGGAGATCAATGAATGCATTGATTGAGAAACAGATGAGAATGAACTTGATCCGGATAATTGCAACATCTGTTGATCCCAATGTTCATTTTATTTTTAGTTCTTACATTTACTTTTCTTGCCATTTTACTCTTCTGCACTTTATAGCTTTTCTTTACTTTTATGCCATTTACATTTCCTTGTTATTTATCACTCCAATATGATTTGTCTAACTAGGATATTTAATTAATCATTGTTTGCTTAATCCGTTAATCTCTGTGGGATTCGACCTCACTCTATTGTGAGTTTTACTTGACGACAATTCGGTATACTTGCCGAAGGGAAATTTGTTGAGAGACAAGTTTCCATGCATCATCCGTACCTTCAGAAAAGATCTCACGTACTCGAAAATCGGGGTTGTTACATTCTTCCTCTACTTCGTCGCGCGGTGGTTTGGCAGCGGCGAGACCCAGTGGTGCCAGCACGGTCGCCCTCCCTTTTTCTCTGCCTCCTCGCGTCACTTGAGCTCTCCCTCTCTTCTCTTTTTTCTTTCTATTGGGTGAAGGTTTTGGGGGGTGAGTGGTGGCTGTTAGTGAGGAAGTGGATGAATGTGTGGGTGTGTTAGAGCTAGGGTTTTGATTTTGGGAAAAAGGATGAGGGTAGGTTGGTAAGTTCTAGTAAAAATAAGGGTAGTGTATTAATTGAAAATAAATTTTAATCCAACAAAATTATTTTAAAAAAAATACTATTTATTCATCAAATTATAATTTATTTTCAAATAAATACTCTAATTCAAGAATTAGAGATAATGAAATTAATTTCTTTTTACTTATAAATTAAAGTTCAAAATCTAAATATTCAAATTAAAGCGTATAAAATTCTCATTGTTTATCAATTACTAAAACTTTGGATTATAAATAAGAAATTGCCCAATTTATATAAAAATATCTAAAAATATACTCTTGAGTAAATATAATAAATCATAAATAACTTATTATTTAATTTCCAAAATTTCGGGATCTTACAACTACCTTGTGTCCATACCCTGGGTCGAGTTACCCGACCCGGGATGATTGGCGATAAAAGCGACCGACCTCCTTAGGTCCGACTAGCCGACCTCTTCTCAAAGAGCTCGGCCAAATCGACAGGAGAGCCCAGTAAAGGGCCCAAATAGAGGAATGATGACAAGTCATCATATACCCATTTTTCAAGCTAATTTCACTTGTTTTGTTAGCATTTATGCACTTTCTTGCATCCTAAGTAAGTGATTTGGAGTGAAAATGCATAACTTCTTTAAATCAAGCAACCACCATGAATTTAATGTTAATCATTGAGGTTTGAGCTAATTTTAATTGCATTTTAATTGATTTATAAGCCTCTTGAATTTAGTGATACTTTGAGTGGTTGTTTGGTTTATTATAGGTGAAGAAAAGAAAAGAAAATGAAAAGCGTGGCCTAAGAAGCGTGACACAAGAAAAGGAAAGCGTGGCCAAAGAGGAGAGAAGCGTGCCGCATCACAATGGGGAAGCAACATTGCCCTCCACAAGGGCAGACTGCCCTCTAGGAGAGCAACATTAGGAGACCAAGCAAGCATAGGCAACTCTGCCCTGCCCACTCCAAGGGCAGAGCACAAAATGATGCCTCGGAACCAAGAGAAGCAAACTCTGCCCTGCCCTTGTGGAGAGCAGAATCGGGCACTTCAAGAAAAGAAATCAAGAAAAAAAGGCTACCCATGCATGCTACAAGGCTCGAACAAGGGACCATGAGGAAGCCAAAGACTAAGGGTGACTACCGTGCCAAGAAACCAAGAAAATAATTAGCGTGTTTGCACCCTCCCAGGATCGAACCCGAGACGTGAAGGAAGGACCCTGCCCTACCCTTGGCGCGGGCAGGGCAGCAATTGAACTAGGCGCACCAATTTTGAAATCTGGCGCACCAACTTTGCTTCCTGGCGCACCAAATTTCTCGTCCTGGCAGCATCTGGCGCGCGCGTTCCTTCCCTGGCGCACCAACCCGTTTCTGCCCTGCCCTTGGCGCGGGCAGGGCAGCGTTCAGCACCAATCGCACGCACAACGTCCCCTGGCAGCACCATCCGCACGCACAACACCCCCTGGCAGCACCATCCGCACGCACACCTCGTCCCTGGCGCACCAAACTTTCCCGCCCTGCCCTTGGCGCGGGCAGGGCAGCCTCTGGCGCACCAACCTCGTGCCAGACGCGCACCAACTCGCACCAACACGCAACATGGCCGCACCAATTGCTAGCACCAAGCATCAATTTTCTGCCCTGCTGATGAGCGGATAATTTGTATACTTTTTGGCATTGTTTTTAGTATGTTTTTGATATGATCTAGTTAGTTTTTAGTATATTTTTATTAGTTTTTAGTTAAAATTCACTTTTCTGGACTTTACTATGAGTTTGTGTGTTTTTCTGTGATTTCAGGTATTTTCTGGCTGAAATTGAGGGACCTGAGCAAAAATCTGATTCAGAGACCAAAAAGGACTGCAGATGCTGTTGGATTCTGACCTCCCTGCACTCGAAGTGGATTTTCTGGAGCTACAGAAGCCCAATTGGCGCGCTCTCAACGGCGTTGGAAAGTAGACATCCTGGGCTTTCCAGCAATATATGATAGTCCATACTTTGCCCAAGATTTGATGGCCCAAACCGGCGTTCAAAGTCACCTCAAGAAATCCCAGCGTTAAACGCTGGAACTGGCACCCAAATGGGAGTTAAACGCCCAAACTGGCACCAAAGCTGGCGTTTAACTCCAAGAAGAGTCTCTACACGAAATTTGCTTCATTGCTCAGCCCAAGCACACACCAAGTGGGCCCGGAAAAGGATTTTTATGTCTTTTACTCATTTCTGTACAACTTAGGCTACTAGTTTCTTATAAGTAGGACCTTTTATGATTGTATTGAGATATATCGGGGTAGCTATCTTCATTTTTATGCTATCTTAGATCATTGGGAGGCTGGCCATTCGGCCATGCCTAGACCTTATGCTTATGTATTTTCAACGGTGGAGTTTCTACACACCATAGATTAAGGTGTGGAGCTCTGCTGTACCTCGAGTATTAATGCAATTACTATTGTTCTTCCATTCAATTCCGCTTGTTCTTTATCCAAGATATCACTTGTTCTTCAACTTGATGAAGGTGATGATTGACGCCCATCACCATTCTCACCCATGAACAAAGTGACTGACAACCACTCTTGTTCTACAAGCATTTGAGGCTTAGTGAATATCTCTTGGATTCCTGATTGCACGATGCATGGTTGATCGCCTGACAACCGAGTGCTCGCCTGACAAACGAGCCAACCATTCCGTGAGATCAGAGTCTTCGTGGTATAGGCAAGAACTGATGGCGGCATTCAAGAGAATCCGGAAGGTCTAACCTTGTCTGTGGTATTCTGAGTAGGATTCAATGACTGAATGACTGTGACGTGCTTCAAACCTGTAACTTACTGGGCGTTAGTGACAGACGCAAAAGAATCACTGGATTCTATTCCAGTAGGGGAGGGAACCACACCGGTGATTGGCAGCACTGTGACAGAGTGTGTGCATTAGCTTTCACTGCGAGGATGGGAGGTAGCTGCTGACAACAGTGAGACCCTACACGAGTTTGCCATGGAAAGGAGTAGGAAGGATTGGATGAAGGCAGTAGGAAAGCAGAGAGACGGAAGGGAAGGCATCTTCATGCGCTTATCTGAAGTTCCTACCAATGAATTACATAAGTATCTCTATCTTTATCTTTATGTTATTTTCGTTCATCACCATTATCATTTGAGTTTGCCTGACTAAGATTTACAAGATGACCATAGCTTGCTTCAATACTAACAATCTCCGTGGGATCGACCCTTACTCACGTAAGGTTTATTACTTGGACGACCCAGTGCACTTGCTGGTTAGTTGTGCGAAGTTGTGTAATGCCATGGTATTGAGCTACCACGTTTTTGGAGCCATTACCGGGGATTATGAGAGTTGTGAAAAAGTATAGTTCACAATTTCGCGCACCAAGTTTTTGGCGCCGTTGCCGGGGATTGTTGAGTTTGGACAACTGACGGCTTATCTTGTTGCTTAGATTAGGACTTTTTGTTTTGTTGGTTTAGAGTCTTTTTAGTTGAGTCTAGTTTCATATTCTAAGTTTGGTGTCATTTGCATGCCTTTGTTTTTCTTTTAATTTTCGACTTTTCTTTGCATGCTCTTAGTCCCTTTTTGATTCATAAAAATTCTAAGTTTGGTGTCCTCTTTGTGTTTTTCTCTTTAAAATTTTCGAAAAAAAATTAGTGTTTGATTTTCTAAAATTTTAAGTTTGGTGTCATTTTGTGTTTTTCTCTTTCCTCTTTTTAAAATTCAAATCTTTTTCATAAAAACTTTTCAATCATATCTTCTTAATCACATCTTTTTCAAAACAGTTTTCAATCAAATCTTTTTGATTTCCAATTTCAAAATCTTTTTCAAAAATCACTTTATTTCTTTTTCAATTTTCATTTTCGAAAATTAAGTGATGTTTTTCAAAAATGTTTTCAAATTTCCCACTTAATTTTCGAAAATCACTTCCCTCCTTCTCACATCCTTCTATTTATGGACTAACACTATCCCTTAATGAAAAATTCGAACTCTATTCTCTCTGATAAGTTCGAATTTTCCACTTCTGTCTTCTACTCTTCTTTTCCTCTGACACCTAAAGGAATCTCTGTACTGTGACATAGAGGATTCCACATTTTCTTGTTCCCTTCTCTTTCTTATGAGCAGGAGCAAAGACAAAGGCATTATTGTTGAGGCTGATCCTGAACCTGAAAGGATCTTGAAGAGAAAGCTAAGAGAAGCCAAAGCACAACTCTCTTTAGAGCACCTGGACGAATTCTTCAAGGAAGAAGAACACATGGCAGCCGAAAACAACAACAATGCCAACAATGCAAGGAAGGTGCTGGGTGACTTTACTGCACCTACTCCCGACTTCTATGGGAGAAGCATCTCTATCCCTGTCATTGGAGCAAACAACTTTGAGCTTAAGCCTCAATTAGTTTCTCTAATGCAACAGAATTGTAAGTTCCATGGACTCCCAATGGAAGATCCTCATCAGTTTTTAGCTGAGTTCTTGCAAATCTGTGACACAGTCAAGACTAATGGGGTTGACCCTGAGGTCTACAGACTGATGCTATTCCCTTTTGCTGTAAGAGACAGAGCTAGAACATGGTTGGACTCTCAACCTAAAGAAAGCCTGGACTCTTGGGAAAAGCTAGTCAATGCCTTCTTGGCAAAGTTCTTTCCACCTCAAAAATTGAGTAAGCTTAGAGTGGAAGTCCAAACCTTCAGACAGAAGGAAGGAGAATCCCTCTATGAAGCTTGGGAAAGATACAAACAATTGATCAGAAAGTGTCCCACTGATATGCTTTCTGAATGGAGCATTATAGGTATTTTCTATGATGGTCTCT
Organism: Arachis hypogaea; assembly: GCF_003086295.3. Lineage (NCBI taxonomy): Eukaryota > Viridiplantae > Streptophyta > Magnoliopsida > Fabales > Fabaceae > Arachis > Arachis hypogaea. The sequence continues at coordinate 91,848,334 of NC_092039.1, forward strand.
CTGAACTGTCCAAGATGTCTTTGGATAGCTCTTCTGGAGGATCTCTTCATCTGAAGAAGACGCCTACTGAAGCTCAAGAACTGATTGAAATGGTTGCAAATAACCAATTCATGTACACTTCTGAAAGAAATCCTGTGAACAATGGGACTAGTCAGAAGAAAGGAGTTCTTGAGATTGACACTCTGAATGCCATATTGGCTCAGAATAAAATATTGACTCATCAAGTCAATATGATTTCTCAAAGTCTGTCTGGAATGCAAAATGCACCAAGCAGTACTAAGGAAGCTTCATCTGAGGAAGAAGCTTATGATCCTGAGAACCCTTCAATGGAAGAGGTGAATTACATGGGAGAACCCTATGGAAACACCTATAATCCTTCATGGAGGAATCATCCAAATCTTTCATGGAAGGATCAACAGAGACCTCAACAAGGTTTCAATAACAATAATGGTGGGAGAAACAGGTTTAGCAATAGCAAGCCTTTCCCATCATCTTCTCAGCAACAGACAGAGAGTTCTAAGCAGAATACCTCTGACTTAGCAACTATGGTCTCTGACCTAATTAAGACCACTCAAAGTTTCATGACTGAAACTAGATCCTCCATTAGGAATTTGGAAGGACAAGTGGGTCAGCTGAGCAAGAAAATTACTGAACTTCCTCCAAGCACTCTCCCAAGCAATACTGAAGAAAATCCAAAAGGAGAATGCAAGGCCATCAATATGGCCGAATTCTGGGAGGAAGAAGAGGCAGTGAACGCCACTGAGGAAGACCTCAATGGACGTCCACTGACCTCCACTGAGTTCCCCAATGAGGAACCTTGGGAATCTGAGGCTCAAACTGAGACCATAGAGATTCCATTGGACTTACTTCTGCCATTCATGAGCTCTGATGAGTATTCTTCCTCTGAAGAGGATGAGTATGTCACTGAGGAGCAAGTTGCCAAATATCTTGGAGCAATCATGAAGCTAAATGACAAGCTATTTGGAAATGAGACTTGGGAGGATGAACCCCCTCTGCTCACCAAAGAACTGGATAACTTGTCTAGGCAGCAATTGCCTCAAAAGAGGCAGGATCCTGGGAAGTTTTCTATACCTTGTACCATAGGCACCATGACCTTCAAGAAGGCCTTGTGTGACTTAGGGTCAAGTGTGAACCTCATGCCCCTCTCTGTAATGGAGAAATTGGGGATCTTTGAGGTGCAAGCTGCAAAAATCTCACTAGAGATGGCAGACAACTCAAGAAAACAAGCCTATGGACTTGTAGAGGATGTTCTGGTTAAAGTTGAAAACCATTACATTCCTACTGATTTCATAGTCCTAGAGACTGGGAAATGCATGGATGAATCCATCATCCTTGGCAGACCTTTCCTAGCCACAGCAAAGGCTGTGATTGATGTTGATAGAGGAGAGTTGATCATTCAAGTGAATGAAGAATCCTTGGTGTTTAAGGCCCAAGGATATCCCTCTGTCTTCATGGAGAGGAAGCATGAAGAGCTTCTCTCAAAACAGAGCCAAACTGAGCCCCCACAGTCAAACTCTAAGTTTGGTGTTGGGAGGCCACAACCAAACTCTAAGTTTGGTGTTGAACCCCCACATTCAAACTCTAAGTTTGGTGTTGGGAGGGTCCAACACGGTTCTGAGCACTTCTGAGGCTCCATGGGAGTCCTCTGTCAAGCTAATGACATTAAAGAAGCGCTTGTTGGGAGGCAACCCAATGTTTTATAATTAATTATTTTCTTTTGTTATTTTATCTTTTTTTTGTAGGTTGATGATCATAAGAAGTCACAAAAACAATGAAAAAAGCAAAAACAAAATGAAAAACAGGAAGAAAAACAGCACACCCTGGAGGAGGATGCTGCTGGCGTTCAAACGCCAGTAAACCTAGCAGTTGGGCGTTTAACGCCCAGTCTGGCACCATTCTGGGCGTTTAACGCCAGAAAGGGGCACCAGACTGGCGTTAAACGCCAGTAAAGGGCAAGAACCTGGCGTTAAATGCCAGGAATGGGCACCAGCCCGGCGTTTAACGCCAGAAATGGCTCAAAACGTGGATTTTGATGCCATTTGGTGCAAGGATGCCTTTTCCTTGACACTACAGGATCTGTGGACCCCACAGGACCCTACCATCACTCTCTCTCTTCTTCCCCCATTCACCAATCACCTCAACACCTCTTCCCCAAAAACCCTTCACCTATCAAATCCCATCTTTCTCTTCACCACTCACATCCATACTTCATAAATCCCCACCAACCTCACCCTTCAAATTCAAACCACTTTCCCTCCCAAACCCACCCATAATGGCCGAACCATTCATCCCCTATCTCCTATATATACCCTTCTTCAACCCTTCATTTTCACACAACCTAAACACCACTTCTCTCCCTCTTTGGCCGAATACACCACCATCTCCCTCGTCCTCATTTCTTCTTCTTCTACTCTCTTCTTTCTTCTTTTGCTCGAGGACGAGCAAACATTTTAAGTTTGGTGTGGTAAAAGCGCTGCTTTTTCGTTTTTCCATAACCATTATGGCATCCAAGGCCGGAGAAACCTCTAAAAAGAGGAAAGGGAAGGCAAAGGCTTCCACCTCCGAGTCATGGGAGATGGATAGATTCCTCTCAAAGGTGCATCAAGACCACTTCTATGAAGTCGTGGCCTTGAAGAAGGTGATCCCCGAGGTCCCTTTTTCACTCAAAAAGGGCGAATATCCGGAGATCCGCCATGAGATCCGAAGAAGAGGTTGGGAAGTTCTTACCAACCCCATTCAACAAGTCGGAATCTTGATGGTTCAAGAGTTCTATGCCAATGCATGGATCACCAAGAACCATGACCAAAGTGTGAACCCGAATCCAAAGAATTATCTTACTATGGTTCGGGGGAAATACTTGGATTTTAGTCCAGAGAGTGTGAGGGTGGCGTTCAACTTGCCTATGATGCAAGGAGATGAACATCCTTACACTAGAAGGGTCAACTTTGATCAAAGGTTGGACCAAGTCCTCACAGTCATATGTGAAGAGGGCGCACAATGGAAGCAAGATTCAAGAGGAAAGCCAGTCCAATTGAGAAGGCATGACCTCAAGCCCGTGGCTAGAGGATGGTTAGAGTTCATACAACGCTCAATCATCCCCACTAGCAACCGGTCCGAAGTTACCTTAGACCGGGCCATCATGATCCATAGTATCATGATTGGAGAAGAAATAGAAGTTCATGAGGTTATAGCCCAAGAACTCTATAAGGTGGCGGACAAGACCTCCACCTTGGCAAGGTTAGCCTTTCCTCATCTCATTTGTCATCTCTGTTATTCAGTTGGAGTTGACATAGAGGGAGACATCCCCATTGATGAGGACAAACCCATCACCAAGAAAAGGATGGAGTACACAAGAGATCCTACTCATCATGAGATCCCTGAGATTCCTCAAGGGATGAATTTTCCTCCACAAAACTATTGGGAGCAATTAAACACCTCCCTAGGAGAGTTGAGTTCCAACATGGGACAACTAAGGGTGGAGCATCAAGAACACTCCATCATCCTTCATGAAATTAGAGAAGATCAAAGAATCATGAGGGAGGAGCAACAAAGACAAGGAAGAGACATTGAGGAGCTCAAGCACTCCATAGGATCTTCAAGAGCAAGAAAGAGCCGCCATCACTAAGGTGGACCCGTTCTTTGATTTCCTTGTTATTTGTTCTTCTGTTTTTCGAATTTTATGCTTATGTTTATCCATGTTTGTGTCTTGTGATCATTAGTGTCTTAGTGTCTATGCCTTAAAGTTATGAATGTCCTATGAATCCATCACCTTTCTTGAATAAAAATGTGCTTAATTGAAAAAGGAAGAATTGCATGAATTTTGAATTTTATAACAGTTTAATTATTTTGATGTGGTGGCAATATTTTTGTTCTCTGAATGTATGCTTAAACAGTGCATATATATCTTGAATTTGTGGTTCATGAATGTTGGCTCTTGAAAGAATGATGAAAAAGGAGACATGTTACTGAGGATCTGAAAAATCATAAAAATGATTCTTGAAGCAAGAAAAAGCATTTCAAAAAAAAAAAAAAACCGAAAAAAAGAGAAAAAGAAAACGAAAAAAAAAATAGAGAAATAAGAGTTGTGATCCAAGGCAAATAAGAGTGTGCTTAAGAACCCTGGACACCTCTAATTGGGGACTTTAGCAAAGCTGAGTCACAATCTGAAAAGGTTCACCCAATTATGTGTCTGTGGCATGTATGTATCCGGTGGTAATACTGGAAAACAGAGTGCTTTGGGCCACAGCCAAGACTCAATAAATAGCTATGTTCAAGAATCATCATACTTTACTAAGAGAATCATTAACACTATCTGGACTCTGAGTTCCTAAAGAAGCCAACCATTCTGAATTTCAAAGGATAGAGTGAGATGCCAAAACTATTCAGAGGCAAAAAGTTAAAAGCCCCGCTCATCTAATTAATACTGATCTTCACAGATGTTTTTGGAATTTATTGCATATTCTTTTCTTTTTATCTTATCTGATTTTCAGTTGCTTGAGGACAAGCAACAATTTAAGTTTGGTGTTGTGATGAGCGGATAATTTGTATACTTTTTGGCATTGTTTTTAGTATGTTTTTGATATGATCTAGTTAGTTTTTAGTATATTTTTATTAGTTTTTAGTTAAAATTCACTTTTCTGGACTTTACTATGAGTTTGTGTGTTTTTCTGTGATTTCAGGTATTTTCTGGCTGAAATTGAGGGACCTGAGCAAAAATCTGATTCAGAGACCAAAAAGGACTGCAGATGCTGTTGGATTCTGACCTCCCTGCACTCGAAGTGAATTTTCTGGAACTACAGAAGCCCAATTGGCGCGCTCTCAACGGCGTTGGAAAGTAGACATCCTGGGCTTTCCAGCAATATATGATAGTCCATACTTTGCCCAAGATTTGATGGCCCAAACCGGCGTTCAAAGTCACCTCAAGAAATCCCAGCGTTAAACGCTGGAACTGGCACCCAAATGGGAGTTAAACGCCCAAACTGGCACCAAAGCTGGCGTTTAACTCCAAGAAGAGTCTCTACACGAAATTTGCTTCATTGCTCAGCCCAAGCACACACCAAGTGGGCCCGGAAAAGGATTTTTATGTCTTTTACTCATTTCTGTACAACTTAGGCTACTAGTTTCTTATAAGTAGGACCTTTTATGATTGTATTGAGATATATCGGGGTAGCTATCTTCATTTTTATGCTATCTTAGATCATTGGGAGGCTGGCCATTCGCCATGCCTAGACCTTATGCTTATGTATTTTCAATGGTGGAGTTTCTACACACCATAGATTAAGGTGTGGAGCTCTGCTGTACCTCGAGTATTAATGCAATTACTATTGTTCTTCCATTCAATTCCGCTTGTTCTTTATCCAAGATATCACTTGTTCTTCAACTTGATGAAGGTGATGATTGACGCCCATCACCATTCTCACCCATGAACAAAGTGACTGACAACCACTCTTGTTCTACAAGCATTTGAGGCTTAGTGAATATCTCTTGGATTCCTGATTGCACGATGCATGGTTGATCGCCTGACAACCGAGTGCTCGCCTGACAAACGAGCCAACCATTCCGTGAGATCAGAGTCTTCGTGGTATAGTCAAGAACTGATGGCGGCATTCAAGAGAATCCGGAAGGTCTAACCTTGTCTGTGGTATTCTGAGTAGGATTCAATGACTGAATGACTGTGACGTGCTTCAAACCTGTAACTTACTGGGCGTTAGTGACAGACGCAAAAGAATCACTGGATTCTATTCCAGTAGGGGAGGGAACCACACCGGTGATTGGCAGCACTGTGACAGAGTGTGTGCATTAGCTTTCACTGCGAGGATGGGAGGTAGCTGCTGACAACAGTGAGACCCTACACGAGTTTGCCATGGAAAGGAGTAGGAAGGATTGGATGAAGGCAGTAGGAAAGCAGAGAGACGGAAGGGAAGGCATCTTCATGCGCTTATCTGAAGTTCCTACCAATGAATTACATAAGTATCTCTATCTTTATCTTTATGTTATTTTCGTTCATCACCATTATCATTTGAGTTTGCCTGACTAAGATTTACAAGATGACCATAGCTTGCTTCAATACTAACAATCTCCGTGGGATCGACCCTTACTCACGTAAGGTTTATTACTTGGACGACCCAGTGCACTTGCTGGTTAGTTGTGCGAAGTTGTGTAATGCCATGGTATTGAGCTACCACGTTTTTGGAGCCATTACCGGGGATTATGAGAGTTGTGAAAAAGTATAGTTCACAATTTCGCGCACCACCTGCCCTCCACAAGGGCAGGGCAGCCTCCTGGGAGTGGTTTTTGGGCCAAAATTCAAATTAAAAATTCATTTGAATTCATTTCTTCACCAATTCAAAAGCCCATCCAAATCCCATTATCCAAGAATAGAAAGTGTATAAATAGGAGTTAGTTTGATGTAATTAGGACTTTTTAGCAATCTTTACTTTGAGCTTTGAATTTTTACTCTTATTTTTGAGAGCTTTTGAATTTCCTTTGTCTTTGAGCTTTCTTGAGAGACTTGTCCGAGAACTAAGAGGATCAAGGAAGAATTGAATGATCTTCTTCCTCATTTCCCTTGGGCAATTCTACTCTTCTGTTTCCTGAGTATTGGGTGTGTGAAATTGGGGAAATTCTGTCCCAATTCCCATTCAAACTCTTTGCATTTTGTTTTCTGCATAATTGAATTCCAAATCTGTTCTTCTACTGCTTCATCTTAAATTTTCTGTTAATTGCTTAGTTAATTCAGATCTGGGAAGGAAATTGGGTTTTAGGCTCTGCTACCTAAGCCCTTGGGATCCTGAGATCACAATTCATTTTGGGTTCTTCTGTGAACCATTACTGCATTTTATTTTCTTGCTGTTTGAATGCTTATTGACTCTAATTCAATTTCTGATCTATCAATTGCTGCAATTTACTTCTTCTCTGTTTAGATCTTGCAATCCCATTCCTTAATTCCCTTTTATATTCAAGCCATTTATCTTTCTTGCCATTTAAGTTACTGCAATTTAAGTTTCTTGCACTTTAAGTTTCAGTCATTTACTTTCTTGCTCTTTAAGATTCTGCACATTTACAATTCTGTTCTTCAATTTACTGCACTTTTCCCTTCCCCCTTTACATTTAATGTCATTTACTTTCTGTTAAACACAAATCACTCAACTAAAACTTGATTCGCTTGACTAAATCACCCACTAAACTAAAATTGCTCAATCCTTCAATCCCTGTGGGATCGACCTCACTCATGTGAGTTATTATTACTTGATGCGACCCGGTACACTTGCCGGTGAGTTTTGTGTTGGATCGTTTTCCACACATCAAGTTTTTGGCGCCGTTGCCGGGGATTGAAATAGATTGACAATGATTAAGTGAAGTGGAGATCTAGATTAAGCATTTTTCTTTTCTGTTGTTCTAACTCTCACTAACACACTAACTGTTTGAATTTTTGCTTAAACTAACTAAACCTTCACTCTAGCTATAGATTGAAGTTTCATTGGTTTTCTGGGTTTGTGTGTTTATTGTTGTGTGTTTGTATGTCAGGTATAGGGAGATCCTCTCCTATCATCTCTAAAATTGATCCAAGGACTCTTCGGAGAATAAGAAGAGCTGAAAGAGGGAAGTACATTGTTGGAGAAGAAGAAGAATCTGAGGAGGAATTCCAAGACATGGAAGGAGATACCAATCAACCAGGAGGAGAAGGAGCCAACAATAATCAACAACAGAGAAGAGTCTTGGCTTCATACACATTTGCAAATGCCAAGCATTGTGGGAGTAGCATTCTTCCTCCCAATGTCAATGCAAACAACTTTGAACTCAAGCCACAACTCATAACTCTGGTTCAAAACAATTGTTCTTTTGGAGGAGGGCCTTTGGAGGATCCAAACCAACATTTGTCTACTTTCCTGAGAATCTGTGACACAGTGAAAACAAATGGTGTGCCCCCTGATAGCTACAAGTTGCTACTCTTCCCATTCTCTCTCAGGGATAAAGCAACTCAATGGCTAGAGACTTTTCCAAAAGAAAGCATCAACACTTGGGATGACTTAGTGAGCAAGTTTCTTGCCAAATTCTACCCCCCTCAAAGAGTCCTAAGGTTGAAGACAGAAGTTCAAACATTCACTCAAATGGAAGCCGAGAACTTATATGAAGCATGGGAGAGATATAAGGCTCTATTGAGGAAGTGTCCACCAGAGATGTTCACTGAGTGGGATAAGTTGCAAAACTTCTATGAGGGACTCACTCTTAAAGCTCAAGAAGCTCTTGATCACTCTGCCGGAGGCTCTTTACAACTCATGAAGACCACAGAGGAAGCTCAAAACCTTATTGAGATGGTGGCCAACAACCAATATTTCTTTGCTCATCAAAGACAACGCCAACCATCACAGAGAAGAGGAGTCATGGAGTTGGAAGGAGTTGATTCAATTCTAGCTCAAAACAAGATGATGCAGCAGCAGATTCAACAACAATTTGAACAAATGGCTAAGAGAATTGATGGTTTGCAAGTGGCAGCAGTGAGCACCACAAGCCAATCTCCAACCACTTGGGTGCAAAATGAAGAAACTCAAGAGGAGCAACAACAAGAGCAAGTTCAATACATGCACAACCAAAATCCTGGAACAAATGAGGTCTATGGTGATACCTACAATCCATCTTGGAAGAACCATCCCAACCTCAGATGGGGAGACAACCATAACCAAAACCAACAACCATGGCAAAGAAACACAAGCCAAAACAATTGGAAAAACACAAACCATAACCCCCAGCCAAACACTAACCAAAATTCATACAGAAAACCACAAAACAACTACCCAAATTCTAACCAATACCCACCCAATAACCACCCAACTAACCAAACCACTTATCTTCATCCATCAACACCCCAAAACCAACCCATCACACAAGATTCACAGAGAATCACCAACCTAGAGCTACTCATGGAGAAACTAATGAAGAGCCAAGAATTGACAAACAAAAATCAAGAAGCCTCCATGAAGAACCTAGAGAGGCAGATTGGACAAATCTCTAAGAAGATCTCTGTTGAGAAACCATCAAGTTCACTGCCTAGTGATACCATTCCCAACCCAAAGGAAGAATGCAAGGTGGTGCAACTAAGAAGTGGAAAAGTGTTAACAGATGGTAGCCAAGGAGCAACAAAGAAGCTTATAGAGAATGACACTGAGCCAACAAAGAATGATGAAACCATCAACCAAGACAAGACAAGCAAGAATGCTCCAGAAAAGCTCACAAAGGAAGACAACAAGCCACAGAATTTGAAAAAAGGAAAGAAGATCTTGGATGAACCAATTCCAAAGCAACATCAAGTGGTGAAGAGCTCAACACCACCACTACCTTATCCACAAAGATTTCACAAGGAAACAAAGGACCAGCACTTCCACAAATTTCTTGAGACTTTCAAGAAGTTAGAGATTAACATACCTTTGGCAGAGGCTTTGGAGCAAATGCCCCTGTATGCCAAGTTCCTAAAGGAGCTCATCAACAAGAAAAGGGATTGGAATGAGAAGGAAACGGTGATGCTTAGTGAGGAATGCAGTGCACTCATTAAAAAGGGACTCCCTCCCAAGCTTGAGGACCCTGGAGGTTTCTTCTTACCATGCACTATTGGGAACCTGCTCATTAACAAAGGGATGTGCGATCTAGGAGCAAGCATAAATCTAATCCCATATTCTCTAGTGAAAAAGCTTGGCATAGAAGAGGTGAAACCAACAGAGATGACTTTGGAATTGGTGGATCAATCAATAATCCACCCTAAGGGGCTGATTGAGAACCTTTTAGTTAAGGTTGGCAAGTTCATCTATCCGGCAGACTTTGTGATCCTAGATTCTTCAGAAAATGGAAATGACTCCATAATACTTGGTCGACCATTTTTGGCCACTGCTAGAGCCATTGTGGACATAGAGCAAGGAGAGCTAACCCTTAGGATGCATAAGGAGAGCATCATCCTGAAAGTCTTCCCAGAATCACAAAGGAATGAAGAAACAAGCAGAATGAGTGATGACCTTCTTTCAAAGCAATCAACTGAAAAGGAAGTGGAACAGATAAACAAACAAATACAAGAAGAAAAGGGGATTCACAAGGAAGCAGGGGTGATCAGCAAGAAGGAAGGCATCACAACTCAAGTAATTGCCAAGAAAGGAAGATCAACAAGCAAGAAAAAGGTGAAGAACAAGAAAAAGGCTCACAAAGGGTGGAAGAACAAGAAAATCCCAACTGAAGGATTCTCTAAAGGTGATAAGGTGCAATTAATATACCAACAGCAGGGAGCAGAAGATTATTACACTGTCAATCAAATTCTCTCTCTTGAGCATATGGAAATTGAGCATCAAAGCACTCAGAGAAAGGTGACAGTGAGAGGTGACAAGCTGAGACATCACCAACATCAACCACCTTAAAGGGAGGTTAATGTCAAGCTAATGACAATAAAAGAGCGCTTGTTGGGAGGCAACCCAACCTGAGGTAGTTCCTTTTCATAGCTTTTCAATAAAAATGTTGAGTAATTGTTGTGCATTGCAAGGAGCTAAGTTTGGTGTTGCACACCAAAACAATTTGAGGGAGAATAAAAACTTCTAAGTTTGGTGTTCCACCAAAAATATCAATTAATACATTCTCACCTCTTGCATGATTCTAGCCCCAAGCAATCAACCACATTATTCAACTGTTAAAATTGTTTTCTAGCTTTTATCTCATTAACCTTTAGCAAGGATACATGGTTTTAAATATGGTTAACTTGGTACATCCGAGACAGTGGCAAAACAATTAAGTTTGGTGTTCACACACCAAAACAAATCCTGAAACCACACTCAGTTCATACAAACTAACCATATACTCAAGGGCTTGAGAAGCAAGCAACTTTGAGGATTATGCAGGACATGAATCAACAATTGAAGACACTATGCATTTTGACTCAAAGGGAACACAACAGAAGGAGAAAAATCAAAGGGCTGCAACTTCAAAGGTTGTATCTAAATTTAATTCTTGCTGCTGTGTGATGTTTTGAATTTGGAAACCATTGTATACCTTGCTAAAATGTTCATTTAGCTACAAGTGAAAATGTTTGTGAAAATGCCAAGTATGCATAATGCTTGTATCCATCACTTTGCTTTAAATATTGCTTTGTTTCCCATATGCTTAAATAAAAGAGTTTGGTTTGAATTGAAAAGTAAAATATCCAATGTTGCATGAGTATGAATGGAAGTTGGTGGTGGCACATGTGTCTGATTAAATGCATAACTCATGAAATAAGTGTTGCATAATATCATTCTCATTCAATTGTGAGTTAGCTTGCTGTCATAAAAACTCATATCAAGAATGAAATACCCTTGGTAACAAAAACAGAAAGAGAAGAAAGAAAAAAAAAAGCCAAAGTGGCAAGAAAAACAAAGAATAAAGGTTGGACACCAATGGCTTGAACCTTAGGACAAATGTCTGTGGTGTTCTTGTACTGAGATCTGCTTGGATGAGTAAATTCTAAGGGGTATTTTGAAACCCGGTCACTTAGATCAACTGATTTGGGATGGCCAATTGAAAATCCACAATAAAGAGCAACTTAGATACAAAGCACTTAGTGATCCAAAGAGATGATGGGCATCAATGATCCTAGGAAGAATTAGTGAGCTAAGTGTCTGTGGTGGAAAGATGTTGAGCAAAAGAAAAGAAAATAAAGCCAAAGGCTATGCTGCAGCATTTGACACCCAACCTCTAAAAGAACAATAAGCTTGTTAAAGTATTATAAGCCAAGAAGAGTTACCAAGGGAGTAATCAAAAGAAGAGTCTTATAACAGCAAGTTTAGCAAACCTTTGATGCAAAATGTGTATTATGCAGCAGCAACAATAAATGAGTTGTCATTGTCTGCATAAATGCCCCATAGATCAAGTTCTGCTATCTTCATAATAAGGATATGCATTCTTTTCTTATTCATTTCATTTACTCTTAGTTTTGATGCTTGCTTGGGGACAAGCAAGGTTTAAGTTTGGTGTTGTGATGACAAGTCATCATATACCCATTTTTCAAGCTAATTTCACTTGTTTTGTTAGCATTTATGCACTTTCTTGCATCCTAAGTAAGTGATTTGGAGTGAAAATGCATAACTTCTTTAAATCAAGCAACCACCATGAATTTAATGTTAATCATTGAGGTTTGAGCTAATTTTAATTGCATTTTAATTGATTTATAAGCCTCTTGAATTTAGTGATACTTTGAGTGGTTGTTTGGTTTATTATAGGTGAAGAAAAGAAAAGAAAATGAAAAGCGTGGCCTAAGAAGCGTGACACAAGAAAAGGAAAGCGTGGCCAAAGAGGAGAGAAGCGTGCCGCATCACAATGGGGAAGCAACATTGCCCTCCACAAGGGCAGACTGCCCTCTAGGAGAGCAACATTAGGAGACCAAGCAAGCATAGGCAACTCTGCCCTGCCCACTCCAAGGGCAGAGCACAAAATGATGCCTTGGAACCAAGAGAAGCAAACTCTGCCCTGCCCTTGTGGAGAGCAGAATCGGGCACTTCAAGAAAAGAAATCAAGAAAAAAAGGCTACCCATGCATGCTACAAGGCTCGAACAAGGGACCATGAGGAAGCCAAAGACTAAGGGTGACTACCGTGCCAAGAAACCTAGAAAATAATTAGCGTGTTTGCACCCTCCCAGGATCGAACCCGAGACGTGAAGGAAGGACCCTGCCCTGCCCTTGGCACGGGCAGGGCAGCAATTGAACTAGGCGCACCAATTTTGAAATCTGGCGCACCAACTTTGCTTCCTGGCGCACCAAATTTCTCGTCCTGGCAGCATCTGGCGCGCGTGTTCCTTCCCTGGCGCACCAACCCGTTTCTGCCCTGCCCTTGGCGCGGGCAGGGTAGCGTTCAGCACCAATCGCACGCACAACGTCCCCTGGCAGCACCATCCGCACGCACAACACCCCCTGGCAGCACCATCCGCACGCACACCTCGTCCCTGGCGCACCAAACTTTCCCGCCCTGCCCTTGGCGCGGGCAGGGCAGCCTCTGGCGCACCAACCTCGTGCCAGACGCGCACCAACTCGCACCAACACGCAACATGGCCGCACCAATTGCTAGCACCATGTATCAATTTTCTGCCCTGCCCTCCACAAGGGCAGGGCAGCCTCCTGGGAGTGGTTTTTGGGCCAAAATTCAAATTAAAAATTCATTTGAATTCATTTCTTCACCAATTCAAAAGCCCATCCAAATCCCATTATCCAAGAATAGAAAGTGTATAAATAGGAGTTAGTTTGATGTAATTAGGACTTTTTAGCAATCTTTACTTTGAGCTTTGAATTTTTACTCTTATTTTTGAGAGCTTTTGAATTTCCTTTGTCTTTGAGCTTTCTTGAGAGACTTGTCCGAGAACTAAGAGGATCAAGGAAGAATTGAATGATCTTCTTCCTCATTTCCCTTGGGCAATTCTACTCTTCTGTTTCCTGAGTATTGGGTGTGTGAAATTGGGGAAATTCTGTCCCAATTCCCATTCAAACTCTTTGCATTTTGTTTTCTGCATAATTGAATTCCAAATCTGTTCTTCTACTGCTTCATCTTAAATTTTCTGTTAATTGCTTAATTAATTCAGATCTGGGAAGGAAATTGGGTTTTAGGCTCTGCTACCTAAGCCCTTGGGATCCTGAGATCACAATTCATTTTGGGTTCTTCTGTGAACCATTGCTGCATTTTATTTTCTTGCTGTTTGAATGCTTATTGACTCTAATTCAATTTCTGATCTATCAATTGCTGCAATTTACTTCTTCTCTGTTTAGATCTTGCAATCCCATTCCTCAATTCCCTTTTATATTCAAGCCATTTATCTTTCTTGCCATTTAAGTTACTGCAATTTAAGTTTCTTGCACTTTAAGTTTCAGTCATTTACTTTCTTGCTCTTTAAGATTCTGCACATTTACAATTCTGTTCTTCAATTTACTGCACTTTTCCCTTCCCCCTTTACATTTAATGTCATTTACTTTCTGTTAAACACAAATCACTCAACTAAAACTTGATTCGCTTGACTAAATCACCCACTAAACTAAAATTGCTCAATCCTTCAATCCCTATGGGATCGACCTCACTCATGTGAGTTATTATTACTTGATGCGACCCGGTACACTTGCCGGTGAGTTTTGTGTTGGATCGTTTTCCACACATCAAGGAACACGACCCAAATCCTAGGGCAACCCAAGCCTATAGAGATAAAGGCAGTTCCATTAAAGATACGCTGACCTCAACTCAAAGATAAAGATAAGATAAGATAACTAACTTATCTTATCCAAAAGGTCATATCTCATCATTATAAATACGCTGGAGCACCCAGGTATAACTCATACTCTGATTCTACATAAAACCTGCTTAATACCCTTGCTAACTTAAGCATCGGAGTCCTTTGCAGGTACCCCCCACCCTTCGGTGACAGAGGATCAGCAGCACCATCAGTACAACAAGTCGGACGTACCAGCTCCGGCTGTCATCCACCTGTCGGACACACCAGCTACGACCAGTACGGAAGATCTCGTCCGAGATCGACCTCCAGTTTCAGGTAACCCTCGGAACATTGGCGCCGTTGCCAGGGACCTGGAAGTCATCCCATCACCATGGCGGATGACCATGACAACGACTACGATTCAGGTCTGGAAGATAGAACACCGCACAAGAACGCGGATGTCACGCTGCAAGATGCCCCAGAAACCAACAAGGACAAAGACTCACCAAATTTGGGGGCAATAGAAGCGCTCCTAGATCGCCTAAAACAACTTGAAAAAGAAACCCAACAACAACGAGAAATCGGAAAAGATCTACAAAGAGAGGTGCGGCGACGTCGAGAATTGGAAGAAAAACTACAGCAATTGGAAGCCGATCTTAAATTAAAAGCCCCTCGGGCCAATCTCGAAGAAAATTCACGCAAAAAGTAAGACCCGTTCACCAGGGAAATCATGAAAACCAAAATTTCAAAAGACTTCAAACTCCCAGATATGACTCTGTATGATGGCACCACGGACCCCAACCACCACCTCAGCAACTTCAGAAGCAGAATGTACCTTACCGATGCCCCAGATGCTGTTCGCTGTAAAGCCTTTCCAATAACTCTCACAAAGACAGCAATCCGATGGTTTGATAACCTACCCCCAAAGTCCATCTCAAGCTTTGATGACCTAGCTAAAAAATTCCTAGCCAGATTCTCCATTCAGAAAGATAAGGCCAAGCACGCCCCCAGCTTACTAGGGATCAAACTAGGAGATCGGGAGAGCCTCCGCAACTACATGGAGAGATTCAACAAAACGTGCATGGACATACAAAATTTACCAACAGAGGCCGCCATCATGGGACTCATCAACGGCCTACGAGAGGGACCTTTTAGCCAGTCTATATCAAAAAAGTACCCGACCTCCTTAGACGAAGTACAGGAACGAGCAGAAAAATATATCAACATGGAAGAAAGCGCTCGGTTAGGAGAGACCTCAAAATCGGGGGCCTCCTACC
The DNA here is from genome assembly GCF_003086295.3 of Arachis hypogaea. Taxonomy (NCBI): domain Eukaryota; kingdom Viridiplantae; phylum Streptophyta; class Magnoliopsida; order Fabales; family Fabaceae; genus Arachis; species Arachis hypogaea. The sequence continues at coordinate 91,863,827 of NC_092039.1, forward strand.
GAGACAAAGACAAGGAATCCAAGAGAAAAGAAGATCGACAAGGGAAGAAAATAAAAAATACCATAATTACACTCCTCTCAGGGCATCCCTGGTCGAGATATACAAAAAACTCTGCCACACAGGAAAAATCTCCCCAGCACGGCCACTCAAAGGCAAAAGGGGAGGAGAAAACCAGAAGGAATATTGTGAATACCATCGAGTCCGAGGACACTCCACAAATGAATGCTTCGACTTAAAAAATATCATAGAAAAATTGGTGAGAGAAGGAAAATTAGATCGATTTCTGGCCACCCGAGATGATGATCAAAGAAAGAGACGAAGGGATGAAGATACCGAACGAACCGAACGATCACCTCGGACACCAGAGAGACATGTCCACATGATACATGGCAGATTCACAGGAGGTGGGATCTCCAAATCATCTTGCAAAAGATATCTCAAAGAAGTATATCATGTCGAGGGAAAAGAGGAAGCACTCAACATCCCGGCAATAACATTCACTAAAGAGGATGCCTCCGGCATCATCTCAGGACACGACGATCCCATGGTCATCACCATCATATTGGCAAATGCCAATCTACATCGCACCTTAATAGACCAAGGGAGTTCCGCCGACATCTTATTCAAAACAGCCTTCGATAAACCCAGCTTAGAAGAAAAAGAACTTAAAGCATATCCAAACAGTCTGTTCGGACTAGGAGATACCCCGGTTCAACCACTAGGATACATACCACTACATACAACCTTCGAAAAAGGGAAGCAATCCAGGACCCTCAAAATAGACTACATCGTGGTCGATGTAAGTTCAGCTTACAATGCTCTCATAGGTCGGACAACACTCAACCAACTTGGCGCAATAGTCTCGACTCCACATCTATGTATGAAATTCCCCACTACGAAAGGAATAGCCACAATAAAAGCAGATCAAAAGATGGCACGTCGCTGTTATAACGAAGGCTTAAACCTCAGAGGTGGAGGAGAAGAGTTCCACACAATTGAGCTGGGCGGTGTCCAACGACGAGAAGAGCTTCGTCCACAGCCAGAATGTGAGATAGAGAAGATTCAGATCGGGGATACTTCGGAAAAAAACAACTAATATCGGCACAATCCTAAGAGAAGATTCAAAAGAATTACTAATACAATTCTTACAAGATAATGTTGATCTCTTCACGTGGAAAGCCGCAGACATGCCAGGAATAGACCCTAAGCTAATGAGTCATAAATTGGCGGTCTACCCAGGATCTCGGCCGATACAGCAGAGACGAAGAAAACTTGGGCCAGAGCGATCCCAGGCTATAGAAGAACAAGTACAAGCACTACTGGAAGCAGGATTCATAAGAGAAGTCAAATACCCACTATGGCTAGCCAACGTCGTCTTGGTGAAAAAATCAAATGGGAAATGGTGAATGTGCACCGATTACACCGATCTTAACAAAGCTTGTCCAAAAGATCCATACCCACTCCCAAGTATTGACGCTCTAGTAGATGCTTCCTCCGGATATAGATATCTCTCGTTTATGGACGCATACTCGGGGTACAACCAAATCCCCATGTATCCACCAGATCAAGAAAAGACCTCGTTCTTAACACCGAAAGCAAACTACTGCTACATTGTGATGCCTTTCGGTCTCAAGAACGCAGGAGCTACTTATCAAAGGCTAATGAATAAAGTCTTCTCGGATCACATCGGAAAGGTCATGGAAGTCTACGTGGACAACATGCTAATAAAAACACAAAGCGAAGAGACATTATTGTCCGACCTGGCCCAAGTGTTTGACACCATAAGAAAGCATGACATGCGACTCAATCCCGCGAAATGCACCTTTGCAGTAGAAGCGGGCAAATTCTTAGGTTTCATGCTCACACAAAGAGGAATTGAAGCAAATCCAGACAAATGTCAGGCCATACTCAACATGAAGAGCCCAACCTGTGTCAAAGAAGTACAGCAACTCAAAGGGAGATTGGTCGCCCTATCCCGATTCTTAGCAGGAGCTGCGATAAGATCTCTCTCCTTCTATGCTACTTTAAGAAAGGGAAAACAGTTCGAATAGACAACAGAATGTGAGAAATCCTTCCAAGACTTTAAGAAGTTCTTAGGACGGCCACCTATCCTATCTCGACCACGAGAAGGAGAACCACTCATATTATATCTCGCAGTAGAAAGCCGGGCAATAGCCTCAGCACTAGTAAGAGAAGACGAGAATGGACAACAACCCGTCTACTTCATTAGCAAAGCACTACAGGGATCCGAGCTGAACTACCAGAAAATAGAAAAATTCGCCTATACTCTCATTTTAACATCCCGACGACTCCGCCCTTACTTCCAGGCTCACACCATTAAGGTTCGAACTAACCAGCCCTTAAAAGGAATATTGCAGAAAACAGATTTAGCAGGCAGAATTCTACAATGGGCAGTCGAGCTGTCAAAGTTCGACCTCCAATATGAAGCTCGGACGGCCATCAAATCACAGTATCTGGCCGAATTTATCGCAGGATTCAGAGATGCCCTGAAAACCCTCACAGAATGGAATCTCTATGTGGATGGTTCTTCAAATAAAACTAGAAGCGGCGCAGGCGTAATAATAGAAAGCAACCAAGGAACCCAAGTTGAGCTCTCCCTCAAGTTTGGGTTCCCGACCTCAAATAACCAGGTGGAATATGAAGCATTGTTAGCTGGTTTGAAGCTGGCTGAAGAGGTGGGAGCTCAAAAACTCAACATTTACAGCGATTCAAGCCAAGGATCCCACCATGAAAAAGTATTTGGATAAGACCAAGGAACAGCTCGGACAAATGGGGAATATAAGATCTACCACATACCCCGCGAACAAAATGCCCGAGCTGACGTGATGAGCGGATAATTTATACGCTTTTTGGCATTATCTTTAGTATATTTTTAGTATGTTTTAGTTAGTTTTTATTATATTTTTATTAGTTTTTATTTAAAATTCACTTTTCTGGAATTCACTATGAGTTTTTGTGTTTTTCTATGATTTCAGGTATTTTCTGGCTGAAATTGAGGGACCTGAGCAAAAATCTGATTCAGAGGCTGAAAAAGGATTGCAGATGCTGTTGGATTCTGACCTCCCTGCACTCGAAGTGGATTTTCTGGAGCTACAGAAGCCCAATTGGCGCGCTCTCAATTGTGTTGAAAAGTAGACATCCTGAGCTTTCCATCAATATATAATAGTTCATACTTTGCCCGAGATTTGTTGGCCCAAACCGGCGTTCCAAGTCAGCTCAAGAATTCCCGGCGTTAAACGCCGGAATTGGCACAAAAGTGGGAGTTAAACGCCCAAACTGGCACAAAAGCTAGCGTTTAACTCCAAGAAAAGTCTCTACACATGGAAACTTCAATGCTCAGCCCAAGCACACACCAAGTAGGCTCGGAAGTAAATTTTTACATCATTTACTCATTTCTGTAAACCCTAGGCTACTAGTTCTCTATAAATAGGACCTTTTGCTATTGTATTTTCATCTTGGGAGCTATCTTCGATTAGTCTTATGCTATCTTAGATCATAGGGCTAGCCTCATGGCCATGCCTAGACCTTTGTTCTTATGTATTTTCAACGGTAGAGTTTCTACACACCATATATTAAGGTGTGGAGCTCTGCTGTACCTCGAGTATTAATGCAATTACTATTGTTCTTCTATTCAATTCAGCTTATTCTTGTTCTAAGATATTCATTTGCACCCAAGAACATGATGAATGTGATGATTATATGACGCTCATCATCATTCTCACTTATGAACGCGTGCCTGACAACCACTTCCGTTCTACATGCAAACAAGGCTTGAATGTTTATCTCTTGGATTCCTTAATCAGAATCTTCATGGTATAAACTAGAATTGATGGCGGCATTCTTGAGAATCCGGAAAGTCTAAACCTTGTCTGTGGTATTCCGAGTAGGATTCAAGGATTGAATGACTGTGACGAGCTTCAAACTCGCGATTATGGGGCGTTAGTGACAGACGTAAAAGAATCAATGGATTCTATTCTGACATGATCGAGAACCGACAGATGAATAGCCGTGCTGTGACAGAGCGCGTTGAACATTTTCACTGAGAGGACGGGACTGTAGCCATTGACAATGGTGATGCCCAACATACAGCTTGCCATGGAAAGGATTAAGAAGGATTGGATGAAGACAGTAGGAAAGCAGAGAGAGGGAAGGGACAAAGCATCTCCATACGCTTATCTGAAATTCTCATCAATGAATTACATAAGTATCTCTATCTTTATTTTATGTTTTATTCATCTTTTAATCATTAATCCTCCATAACTATTTGAATCCGCCTGACTAAGATTTACAAGATGACCATAGCTTGCTTCATACTAATAATCTCCGTGGGATCGACCCTTACTCGCGTAAGGTTTATTACTTGGACGACCCAATGCACTTGCTGGTTAGTTGTGCGAAGTTGTGATAAAGATTTGAGATTGCAATTGAGCGTACCATGTTGATGGCGCCATTGATGATCACAATTTCGTGCACCAAGTTTTTGGCGCCGTTGCCGAGGATTGTTCGAGTTTGGACAACTGACGGTTCATCTTGTTGCTTAGATTAGGTAATTTTATTTTGTTTTGTTCTTCAGAGTTCTTAAGAATAAATTTTAGAGTTTCAGATGATGTTTTCATGATGACCAAAGCTGATTGATTCTCATCAATTTAGCTCTTGAATGTAATGTCCTGCTGAAGCTTGGCTAGCCATGTCTAATCTTTTTAGACTGCAGCTTTAGACTAACATTGCATGATTCCTGGAAATTCTCATTAAGAATTTTGAACCCTTATTTTTCTTTTCCATATAATTTTCGAAAAAGCACAAAAAAAATTATAAAATCTTAAAATCAAAAATATTTTTATGTTTCTTGTTTGAGTCTAGTGTCTAATTTTAAGTTTGGTGTCAATTGCATGTCTTTATTCTTCTAATTTTTGAAAATTACATGCATTATGTTCTTCATTGATCTTCAAGTTGTTCTTGATGATTTGATTGCTCTGATCTTTAAATTCTCTTGTCTTGAGTGTTTTGTTTTTTCTCATATGCATTCTCAATTTGTTAGTGTCAATAGTATACAAACTTCTAAGTTTGGTGTCTTGCATGCATTGTTTATTTGATCTTAGTTTCATTTTGATTATTCCTCATCATTAAAAATTCAAAAAAAAATAATTTGTGTCTTTTCAAGTCAATAATACAGAGAATTGAAGATTCAGAACATGCAGTAGAGGAATTACACAGAAAAAGCTGGGCGTTCAAAACGCCCAGTGAAGAAGGAAAATTGGCGTTTAAACGCCAGCCAGGGCACCTGGCTGGGCGTTTAATGCCCAAAAGGGTAGCATTTTGGGCGTTAAATGCCCGAATGGATACCATTCTGGGCGTTTAACGCCAGGATGACACTAGAGGGAAGATTTTGTTTTTAATTCAAATTTTTTTCAAGTTTTCATAATTTTTCAAACCATATATTTTCAATCATATATTTTCAAAATCAATTTCTTTCCATTTTCAAAAATACTTGCTAACAATTAATGATTTGATTCAACATTTCAAGTGTGTTGCCTTTTCTGTTGAGAAAGGTTTAATGTCTGAATCATATCTTTTAAATTTCTTGTTAGCCAAGTCATTAGTTTTAAAAATCAAATCTTTTTAAATTGTTTTTCAATCATATCTTTTCAATCATATCTTTTTAAAACTATAACTTTTCAATCATATCTTTTTGATTTCTACTTTCAAAAATCTTTTTCAAAAATCACTTTATTTCTTTTCCAACTTTAATTTTTGAAAATCATTCATCAAATTTTCAAAATTTCTTTTAAAATCTTTTTAATTTATTTTCGAAAATTCTTCCCCTTTTCTCACATCACTCTATTTAAGGACTAACACTCCTCCATTATCAACAATTCGAATTCTATCTCTCTTGATAAGTTCGAATTCTTCTTCTTCTACCTCCTCCTTCTATTCTTCTTTTCCTCTGACACCTTAAGGAATCTCTATACTGTGACATAGAGGATTCCATATTTTCTTGTTCTCTTCTCTTTCATATAAGCAGGAGCAAGGACAAAAGCATTCTTGTTGAGGCTGACCCTGAACCTGAAAGGACCTTGAAGCAAAAGCTAAAAGAAGATAAAGCACTACTCTCTGTAGAGGACCTAATAGAAATCTTCAAATAAAAAGAAGACATGGCAGCCGAAAATAACAATAATGCCAACAATGCAAGGAAGGTGCTGGGTGACTTTACTGCACCTACTCCCGACTTCTATGGGAGAAGCATCTCTATCCCTGCCATTGGAGCAAACAACTTTGAGCTTAAGCCTTAATTAGTTTCTCTAATGCAACAGAATTGCAAGTTCCATGGACTTCCATTGGAAGATCCTCATCAGTTTTTAGCTGAATTCTTGCAAATCTATGACACTGTTAAGACCAATGGGGTTGACCCTGAGGTCTACAGACTTATGCTATTCCCTTTTGCTGTAAGAGACAGAGCTAGGATATGGTTGGACTCACAACCTAAAGAAAGCTTGAACTCTTGGGAAAAGCTAGTCAATGCCTTCTTGAAAAAGTTCTTTCCACCTTAAAAATTGAGTAAGCTTAGAGTGGAAGTCCAAACCTTTAGACAGAAGGAAGGTGAATCCCTCTATGAAGCTTGGGAAAGATACAAACAATTGATCAGAAAGTGTCCTTCTGACATGCTTTCTGAATGGAGCATCATAGGTATCTTCTATGATGGTCTGTTTGAACTATCCAAGATGTCATTGGACAGCTCTGCTGGAGGATCTCTTCATCTAAAGAAGACGTTTGCAGAAGCTCAAGAACTCATTGAAATGGTTGCAAATAACCAATTCATGTACACTTCTAAAAGGAATCCTGTGAACAATGGGACGAATCAGAAGAAAGGAGTTCTTGAGATTGATACTCTGAATGCCATATTGGCTTAGAAAAAAATATTGACTCAGCAAGTCAATATGATTTCTCAAAGTTTATCTGGAATGCAAGCTGCACCAGGCAGTACTAAGGACGCTTCATCTGAAGAAGAAGCTTATGATCCTGAGAACCCATCAATGGAAGAGGTGAATTACATGGGAGAACCCTATTGAAACACCTATAATCCTTCATGGAGAAATCATCCAAATCTCTCATGGAAGGATCAATAGAGACCTCAACAAGGTTTCAACAACAATAATGGTGGAAGAAACAGGTTTAGCAATGGCAAGCCTTTTCCATCATCTTCTCAGCAACAGATAGAGAATTCTAAGCAGAGCCACTCTGACTTAGCAACCATGGTCTTTGATCTAATCAAAACCACTCAAAATTTCATGACTGAAACAAGGTCCTCCATTAGAAACTTGGAGGCACAAGTGGGTCAGCTGAGTAAGAAAGTTACTGAACTCCCTCCTAGTACTCTTCCAAGCAACACAGAAGAGAATCCAAAAGGAGAATGTAAGGCCATCAACATAGCCGAATTTGGAAAGGAGGAAGAGGCAGTGATCATCACTGAAGAAGACCTCAATGGACGTCCACTGGCCTCCAATGAGTTCCCTAATGAGGAACCATGGGAATCTGAGGCTTACACTGAGACTATAGAGATTCCATTGGATTTACTTTGGCCATTCATGAGCTCTGATGAGTATTCTTCCTCTGAAGAGGACGAAGATGTCAATGAAGAGCAAGTTGCTAAGTACATTGGAGCAATCATGAAGCTAAATGACAAGTTATTTGGTAATGAGACTTGGGAGGACAAACCCCCTTTGCTCACCAAAGAACTGGATGACTTGACTAGGCAGAGATTACCTCAAAAGAGACAGGACCCTGGAAAGTTCTCAATACCTTGTACATTAGGCACCATGACCTTCGAGAAGGCTTTGTGTGACCTAGGGTCAAGCATAAACCTCATGCCTCTCCCTGTAATGGAGAAGCTAGGGATCTTTGAGGTACAAGCTGCAAGAATCTCACTAGAGATGGCAGATAATTCAAGAAAACAAGCTTATGGACTTGTAGAGGATGTTCTGGTGAAGATTGAAGACCATTACATCCCTGATAATTTCATAGTCCTAGAGACTAGAAAGTGCATGGATGAATCCATCATCCTTGGCAGACCCTTCCTAGCCACAACGAAGGCTGTGATTGATGTTGACAGAGGAGAATTGATCATTCAAGTGAATAAATAATCCTTTGTGTTTAAGGCTTAAGGATATCCCTCTGTAACCATGGAGAGCAAGCATGAAGAGCTTCTCTCAAAACAGAGTCAAATAGAGCCCGCACAGTCAAACTCTAAGTTTGGTGTTGGGAGGCCACAACCAAATTCTAAGTTTGGTGTTGAACCCCCACATTCAAACTCTAAGTTTGGTGTTGGGAGGTTCCAACATTACTCTGAACATTTGTGAGGCTCCGTGAGGGCCCACTGTCAAGCTACTGACATTAAAGAAGCACTTGTTGGGAGGCAACCCAATGTTATATTTATCTATTTTCCATTGTTATTTTATGTTTTCTATGGGTTGATGATCATGTGAAGTCACAAAAACAATTGAAAAAGCAAAAACAGAATGAAAAATAGCACACCCTGGAGGAAAAGCTTGCTGGCGTTTAAACGCCAGTAAGGGTAGCAAATGGGCGTTTAACGCCCAGTCTGGCACCATTCTGGGCGTTTAACACCAGAGAGGGACACCAGACTGGCGTTTAACGCCAGAAAGGGGCACCAGACTGGCGTTTAACGCCAGAAAAGGGCAGCAGCCCGGCGTTTAACGCCAGGATTGGTAGAAAGGGCATTTTACACGCCACCATTCTCTTCACCACTCACATCCATCTTTCATAAAACCCCACCTACCCCACCTTCCAAATTCAAACCACTTTCCCTCCCAAACCCACCCATAATGGCCGAACCCTACCCCTCTCTCCACCCTTATATAAACCATTCTTCACTCCTTCATTTTCACACAACCTAAACACTACTTCTCCCCCTCAGCCGAACCACATAAGCCCCCTCCATCTCCTCTATTTCTTCTTCTTCTACTCTTTTCTTTCCTCTTTTGCTCGAGGACGAGCAAACCTTCTAAGTTTGGTGTGGTAAAAGCATTGCTTTTTGTTTTTCCATAACCATTTATGGTACCTAAGGCCGGAGAAACCTCTAGAAAGAGGAAAGAGAAGGCAAAATCTTCCACCTCCGAGTCATGGGAGATGGAGAGATTCATCTCAAGGGTGCACCAAGATCACTTCTATGAAGTTGTGGCCATGAAGAAGGTGATCCCTGAGGTCCCTTTCAAACTCAAAAAGAGTGAATATCCGGAGATCCGACATGAGATCCGAAGAAGAGGTTGGGAAGTTCTTACCAACCCCATTCAACAAGTCGGAATCTTAATGGTTCAAGAGTTCTATGCCAATGCATGGATCACCAAGAACCATGATCAAAGTGTGAACCCGAACCCAAAGAATTGGCTTACAATGGTTCGGGGGAAATGCTTAGATTTTAGTCCGGAAAATGTAAGGTTGGCATTCAACTTGCCCATGATGCAAGGAGATGAATACCCCTACACTAGAAGGGTCAACTTTGATCAAAGGTTGGACCAAGTCCTCATAGACATTTGTGAAGAGGGCACTCAATGGAAGAGAGATTCAAGAGGGAAGCCGGTTCAACTGAGAAGGCATGACCTCAAGCCCGTGGCTAGGGGATGGTTGGAGTTTATCCAATGCTCAATCATTCCTACTAGCAACCGGTCCGAAGCTACTATAGACCGGGCTATCATGATTTATAGCATCATAATTGGAGAGAAAGTAGAAGTTATGAGGTTATATCCCAAGAACTTTATAAGGTGGCGGACAAGTCCTCTACCTTGGCAAGGTTAGCCTTCCCTCATCTCATTTGTCACCTCTGTAATTCAGTTAGAATTAACATAGAGGGAGAAATCCTCATTGATGAGGACAAGCCCATCACTAAGAAAAGGATGGAGCAAACAAGAGATCCCACTCATGGACATGAGGAAATTCCTCATCATGAAATCCCTGAGATGCCTCAAGGGATGCACTTTCCTCCTCAAAACTATTGGGAGCAAATCAACACCTCCCTAGGAGAATTGAGTTCCAACATAGGACAAATAAGGGTGGAGCACAAAGAAAATTCCATCCTCCTCCATGAAATTAGAGAAGACCAAAGAACCATGAGAGAGGAGCAACAAAGGCAAGGAAGAGACATTGAGGAGCTCAAGCACTCCATAAGATTTTCAAGAGGAAGAACAAGCCGCCATCACTAAGGTGGACCCGTTCTTTAATTTCCTTGTTCTTTAATTTTCTATTTTTTGAACTTTTATGCTTTATGTTTTATTTATGTTTGTGTCCTATGATCATTAGTGTCTTAGTGTCTATGCCTTAAAATTATGAATGTCCTATGAATCCATCACCTTTCTTAAATAAAAAATGTTCTTAATTGAAAAAGAGAAGAATTGCATGAATTTCAAATTTTATAACAGATTAATTATTTTGATGTGGTGGCAATACTTTTGATTTCTGAATGTATGCTTGAGCAGTGCATATATCTTTTGAATTTGTTGTTCATGAATGTTAAAAGTGTTGGCTGTTGAAAGAATGATGAAAAAGGAGACATGTTACTGAGGATCTGAAAAATCATAAAAATGATTCTTGAAGCAAGAAAAAGCAGTGAATTCAAAAAAAAAGAGCAAGTAGAAAAAGCCAATAGCCCTTTAAACCAAAAGGCAAGGGTAAAAATAAAAAAGATCCAAGGCTTTGAGCATCAGTGGATAGGAGGGCCCACAGGAATAAAATCCTGGCCTAAGCGGCTAAACCAAGCTGTCCTTAACCATGTGCTTGTGGCGTGAATGTGTCAAGTGAAAACTTGAGACTGAGCGGTTAAAGTCGTGATCCGAAGCAAAAAGAGTGTGCTTAAGAACCCTGGACACCTCTAATTGGGGACTCTAGCAAAGCTGAGTCACAATCTGAAAAAGGTTCACTCAGTTATGTGTCTGTGGCATGGATGTATCCGGTGGTAATACTGGAAAACAGAGTGCTTTGGACCACGGCCAAGACTCATAAAGTAGCTGTGTTCAAGAATCATCATACTTAACTAGGAGAATCAATAACACTATCCGGATTCTGAGTTCCTATAGAAGCCAATCATTCTGAACTTCAAAGGATAAAGTGAGATGCCAAAATTGTTCAGAGGCAAAAAGCTAAAAGCCCCGCTCATCTAATTAATACTGATCTTCATAGATGTTTTTGGAATTCATTGTATATTCTCTTCTTTTTATCCTATTTGATTTTCAGTTGCTTAGGGACAAGCAACAATTTAAGTTTGGTGTTGTGATGAGCGGATAATTTATACGCTTTTTGGCATTGTTTTTAGTATGTTTTTAGTATGTTTTAGTTAGTTTTTATTATATTTTTATTAGTTTTTATTTAAAATTCACTTTTCTAGACTTTACTATGAGTTTGTGTGTTTTTCTGTGATTTTAGGTATTTTCTGGCTGAAATTGAGGGACCTGAGCAAAAATCTGATTCAGAGGCTGTTGGATTCTGACCTCCCTGCACTCGAAGTGGATTTTCTGAAGCTACAGAAGCCCACTTGGCACGCTCTCAATTTTGTTGGAAAGTAGACATCATGGGCTTTCCGGCAATATATAATAGTTTATACTTTTCTCGAGATTTGATGGCCCAAAGCGGCGTTCCAAGTCAGCTCAAGAATTCCCGGCGTTAAACGCCGGAACTGGCACAAAAGTGGGAGTTAAACGCCCAAACTGGCACAAAAGCTGGCGTTTAACTCCAAGAAAAGTCTCTACACATGGAATATTCAATGCTCACCCCAAGCACACACCAAGTGGGCTCGGAAGTGAATTTTTACATCATTTACTCATTTCTGTAAACCCTAGGCTACTAGTTCTCTATAAATTAGACCTTTTGCTATTGTATTTTCATCTTGGGAGCTATCTTCGATTAGTCTTATGCTATCTTAGATCATGGGGCTGGCCTCATGGCCATGCCTAGACATTTTTTCTTATGTATTTTCAACGGTAGAGTTTCTACACACCATAGATTAAGGTGTGGAGCTCTGTTGTACGTTGAGTATTAATGCAATTACTATTGTTCTTCTATTCAATTCAGCTTATTCTTTGGTGCATGAAATTGTGATCATCAATGGCGCCATCAACATGGTACGCTCAATTGCAATCTCAACTCTTTATCACAACTTCACTCAACTAACCAGCAAGTGCACTGGGTCGTCCAAGTAATAAACCTTACGCGAGTAAGGGTCGATCCCACGGAGATTGTTGGTATGGAGCAAGCTATGGTCATCTTGTAAATCTCAGTCAGGCAGATTCAAATGGTTATGAATGATTTATGAATAAAGCATAAAATAAAGATAGATATACTTATGCAATTCATTGGTGAGAATTTCAAATAAGCGTATGGAGATGCTTTGTCCCTTCTGTCTCTCTGCTTTCCTACTGTCTTCATCCAATCCTTCTTACTCCTTTCCATGGCAAGCTGTATGTTGGGCATCACCGTTGTCAATGGCTACAGTCTCATCCTCTCAGTGAAAATGTCAACGTGCTCTGTCACAGCACGGCTATTCAGCTGTCGGTTCTCGATCATGTCGGAATAGAATCCAGTGATTCTTTTGCGTCTGTCACTAACGCCCCACAATCGCGAGTTTGAAGCTCGTCACAGTCATTCAATCCTTGAATCCTACTCAGAATACCACAGACAAGGTTTAGACCTTTCGGATTCTCTTGAATGCCGCCATCAATTCTAGCTTATACCACGAAGATTCTGATTAAGGAACCCAAGAGATATCCACTCAATCTAGGGTAGAACGGAGGTGGTTGTCAGGCACACGTTCATAGGTGAGAATGATGATGAGTGTCACGGATCCTTACATTCATCAAGTTGAGGAACAAGTGATATCTTAGAACAAGAATAAGCTGAATTGAATAGAAGAACAATAGTAATTGCATTAATACTCGAGGTACAGTAGAGCTCCACACCTTAATCTATGGTGTGTAGAAACTCCACCGTTGAAAATACATAAGAACAAGGTCTAGGCATGGCCGAGAAGCCAGCCCCCATGATCTAAGATAGCATAAGACTTCTCAAAGATAGCTACCAAGATGAGAATACAATAGTAAAAGGTCCTATTTGTAGAGAACTAGTAGCCTAGGGTTTACAAAGATTAGTAAATTACATAAAAAAACACTTCCGGACCCACTTCGTGTGTGCTTGGGCTGAGCATTGAAGCATTTTCGTGTAGAGACTCTTCTTGGAGTTAAACGCCAGCTTTTGTGCCAGTTTGGGCGTTTAACTCCCATTCTTGTGCCAGTTCCGGTGTTTTACGCCAGAATTCTTGAGCTGAATTTGAACGCCTATTTGGGCCATCAAATCTCGGGCAAAGTATGGACTATTATATATTGCTGGAAAGCCCAAGATGTCTACTTTCTAACGCGGTTGAAGGCGCGCCAATTGGGCTTCTGTAGCTCTAGAAAATCCACTTCGAGTACCGGGAGGTCAGAATCCAACAGCATCTGTAATTCTTTTCAGCCTCTGAATCAGATTTTTGCTCAGGTCCCTCAATTTCAGCCAGAAAATACCTGAAATCACAGAAAAACACACAAACTCATAGTAAAGTCTAGAAAAGTGAATTTTAACTAAAAACTAATAAAAATATAATAAAAACTAACTAAAACATACTAAAAACATACTAAAAATAATGCCAAAAAGCGCATAAATTATACGTTCGTCATTCTTGTTCTAAGATATTCATTTGCACCCAAGAACATGATGAATGTGATGATTATGTGATGCTCATCATCATTTTCACTTATGAACCCGTGCCTGACAACCACTTTCGTTCTACATGCAAACAAGGCTTGAATGTTTATCTCTTGGATCCCTTAATCAGAATCTCCGTGGTATAAGCTAGAATTGATGGCGGCATTCTTGAGAATTTGGAAAGTCTAAACCTTGTCTGTGGTATTTCGAGTAGGATTCAAGGATTGAATGACTATGACGAGCTTCAAACTCGCGAGTGTTGGGCGTTAGTGATAGATGCAAAAGAATCACTGGATTCTATTCCGACATGATCAAGAACCGACAGATGAATAGCCATGCTGTGACAGAGTGCGTTGAACATTTTCACTGAGAGGACGGGACTGTAGCCATTGACAATGATGATGCCCAACATACAGCTTGCCATGGAAAGGAGTAAGAAGGATTGGATGAAGACAGTAGGAAAGCAGAGAGACAAAAGGGACAAAGCATCTCCATACGCTTATCTGAAATTCTTACCAACGAATTACTAAGTATCTCTATCTTTATTTTATGTTTTATTTATCTTTTAATTATTAATCCTCCATAACGATTTGAATCCGCCTGACTGAGATTTACAAGATGACCATAGCTTGCTTCATACCAACAATCTCCGTGGGATCGACCCTTACTCGCGTAAGGTTTATTACTTGGACGACCCAGTGCACTTGCTGGTTAGTTGTACGAAGTTGTGATAAAGATTTGAGATTGCAATTGAGCGTACCATGTTGATGGCGCCATTGATGATCACAATTTCATGCACCATGACGCACTCTCGAAACTAGCCAGCACCAAACCAGGGGGCAACAATAGAAGCCTCATCCAGGAAATGTTACAGAACCCGTCAATCTCGAAAGAGGAAAAGTCCTAGCCATAGTAAACCAGGACCAAGGATGGATGACCCCATAATCAACTGCCTCAAAACAAGAACATTCCCCACAGAAGAAAAGGAGGCAAAGATGCTAAAAAGGGAGGCACAATACTACACCATCATAAACAACATCCTGTACAAAAGAGGGATCTCAGTACCATTATTAAAATGCGTGCCGACCTCCCACACAAAGGAAGTATTAGAAGAAGTACACGGCGGCATTTGTGGCAATCATCTCGGAGCACGGGCCCTCGCCAAAAAAGTACTCCGGGCAGGGTTCTATTGGCCAACATTACAAAAAGAAGCCACAGAATTTGTAAAGACATGTCCACCATGTCAGAAACATGCCAACTTTCACATTGCCCCGCCAGAAGAGCTCATCAGCGTGACTTCGCCTTGGCCGTTTGCAAAATGGGGACTCGATCTTCTCGGCCCCTTTCCCCAGGGATCAGGACAAGTTAAATTTCTCATAGTAGGGGTAGATTACTTTATAAAGTGGATCGAGGCAGAACCCCTAGCCAACGCCACCGCCCAAAGAAGCCGAAAATTCCTATATAGAAATATTGTCACAAGGTTCGGAGTTTCATATTCAATAATCACAGACAATGGCACTCAATTCACAGATGCAAGCTTCAGAAAACTAGTAGCCGACTTGAATATAAAGGACCAGTACACCTCTGTCGAACATCCACAGGCCAATGGACAGGCCGAAGCTGCCAACAAAGTCATATTGGCCGGGTTAAAACGGAGATCACAAGATGCAAAGGGAACCTGGGCAGAAGAGCTTCCACAGGTCCTATGGGCATATCGAATGACGTCACATTCCACCACAAAGGAATCCCCCTTCCGGTTAGCATAAAAAATAGAGGCAATGATTCCAGTAGAGATTGAGGAAAGATCTCCTAGAGTAGTTCATTACAATGAAGGAGAAAACTCCCAACTTCAGAGGGAAGAGCTCGACCTACTACCTGAAATCCAAGAAAGAGCTCGGATCAGGGAGGAAGCTCTAAAGCGCCGAATGGCTTCCAGATATAATCAAAGGGTAGTACCGAGAAGTTTTGCAGAGAATGATCTTATCCTAATCCGAAATGATATTGGAACAAGTCAACCAGGAGAAGGAAAGCTGGCAGCAAACTGGAAAGGACCCTACCGAGTTATAGAAGTACTTGGGAAGGGCTACTACAGACTATCCGAACTCGATGGACGAGAGCTTCCCAGATCATGGCACGCCTGCAACTTAAGAAGGTACTACAGTTAGAAAAGGTAAAGGATCTCATTATTGGATGCACTCTTTTTCCTGAAAAGGTTTTTTAATGAGGCACCAGGTTGAGACCTAGACACTATCCAACTTAAAAGGATGAAAAAATTCCCACATGTATATATTCGCACTTTTCTTTTAATAAAATTTATTTAGATATTCTACAAGATTTCAAGACGCATTAATCTGAAGTATTCATCGTCCGATTATAAAGCAACAGATCGGCAGAAAGTGAAAAATAATTTCACTGCACGATCACGATAAAGATCACTGTCTGATAAAGGTGAAAACGCGATTCACCCAAAAGACGATCTAAAGATGCCAACCACTTTCTACAAATCGGCAAAGATGAACACAGAATAATGTAAGAAGTTATCAAAAGCAATCCAAAAAAGAACCTGACGAGGTCTTACAGATAGCTAAAATAATAACTTAAAGACTGGCCGACGTTCAGAAGTCGGACCAAGTCAACCCAAGTTATAAGTAAACCCTGGAAAGAGGTCTGGCCAACCCTATTAAAGAGGATTACTTTAACTTTCCTACAAAACAAAGTTATAAAAGTAATCCCTGAAAGAGACCTGACAATGGTCCAAGAAAGAGGATTACAAAAATAACTTAGAAAGAGATCGACCTAACGAAGTCGGTTTCCTACAAAACAAAGTTATAAAAGTAATCCCTGAAAGAGACCTGACAAAGGTCCAAGAAAGAGGATTAAAAAAATAACTTAGAAAGAGATCGACCTAACGAAGTCGGTTTCCTACAAAACAAAGTTATAAAAGTAATCCCTGAAAGAGACCTGACAAAGGTCCAAGAAAGAGGATTACAAAAATAACTTAGAAAGAGATCGACCTAACGAAGTTGGTTTCCTACAAAACAAAGTTATAAAAGTAATCCCTGAAAGAGACCTGACAAAAGTCCAAGAAAGAGGATTACAAAAATAACTTAGAAAGAGATCGACCTAACGAAGTCGGTTTCCTACAAAACAAAGTTATAAAGGTAATCCCTGAAAGAGACCTGACAAAGGTCCAAGAAAGAGGATTACAAAAATAACTTAGAAAGAGATCGACCTAACGAAGTCGATCTCCTACAAAACAAGTTATAAAAGTAATCCCCGAAAGAAACCTAATAAAGGTCCACGAAAGGGGATTACAGAAATAACTTAGAAGGGGACCAACGTAAAGGAATCGGTTACGGAGTGCCAAAAATACGTACAAAAATGAGAAAACCGAGAAACATGTCGGACCCACACAGACACAACCTCAAAGGATCCAAGCTATAAACAATACATACAAAGCAATCCAAAGAGGTCGAGCTGCAAGGTTCCAACATTCTCAGAAAACAGAAGAGATAACAAGTCAAAAACCTTTATATAATCTACAAAGTTATAAAGCCTTGGAGGCCATCAAGACCTACCTTAAAAGGATAGCGAGCTACTCTTTGTTTTACAAAATAAAAGTTGCTAAAACAAGCAACTAGAAAACGTTAGCAAATAAACAAAAAGTTTTAAGAGCCCACAAGCCGGGCCAACTACATAAATATCCAGAAAGAGATCAGCAAGCATCAGGAGCCTTCTTGGCAGCATCAGGACAAGGAGAAGGAAGATGAGTCTAAATAGGCACAGCGTCTATAGTTCCATCCTCCCGGCTCAGAACCTGGCAATCCGAATCAGGTGCAACCGGAGAAGCAGAAGAGGTCGACACTTTGGCAGAGGACACAGGGGGAGGATCAGCATCATCATCACCCTCGTCATCAGGGACAATCTTGCCATCCCTGACAACGTTGTCCAGGCTGAAAGGGGTGAGATCGGCCTCGGGAGCAATAACCCGAACTTGCTCCTTCAAGTTCTCGTAAGCAGCAGTCACGCTGCCAAAGAGATGACCTTGGAGCTCAGAATAATCTTCCCGGACATTGTCCAACTCCCCCCTCAGGCGCATCACCTCCCGATAAGACATAATGTAACTCTCCTTATGCATCATAGCTGTGTCCTCGGCCAACCTCAAAGAAGCTGCCAGTGAAAGGGAACTCGCCTTCTCGTTCTCTAGATCCTTCTCCAACTTGGTCACCTTTACTTCAAGTTCCTCCTTCAGCTCCCTCATCCGGTCAAACTCCTGCTTTGCCTCCTCCATAAATGCTTTGGTGGCGTGGAGAGGAAGATTCTGAGCAGTCCGGTATATAGCAGCCGCCATATACGCCATCTTTACGTTATTTCGGGCCATAAATTCTAAATGATGTAGGATGGACACATCGTCCATGGAGAGGGTACCATAGGGACCGATTTGCTGATCCACAAATTCAATGGCATTAAAATCGAGAGCATTGAGGTCGAAAGGCTCAGCTGTTTTTTGTTTTTTATTGGGAGGAGCAACAGAAGGAGCAGCAGAAGTAGGGTGAGGATCCACCAGACAAACTCGGGGAGTAGGGATCACCTTCTTCACCCCAGGGGAACTCGGCACAGACGGCTTCACGCGCACTTGGGAGGATCCTTCCCCAGCTGCCTTGGCCAAGATGTTTCTAGCAGCAGTCGCCCTCTACGCTCTTTTAAAAGCTTTCATGGATTCATTATTCTTCATTGCCTCTGCAAATAAAACAGAAATTAAGCTACAAGTCAGAAAAGACAGTCACAAGCAATATAAACATATAAAAAAGGAAACACAAAATACCCAGCTCGGTTTGAAGAAGAGAGGGATTGGTTAGAAATTTCTTTGTGTCGAGATGGGGAGGTTAACCCCAATGTTCTTCCAAGACAGTCACAAAGGCTCGCTTAGCCTCATCCAACATTTCCCATGTATATCGGGACACCCTCACATCTTTTTGCCATTCCAAGAGAAAAGCAGGCTCGTCATTTTCATCCAGAAAGAAGGGCCGAGCTCCTTCAACAGCTCGGACCTTGAAAAAGTAGTTTTTAAATTCGCGGAATGACTCGTCAAACATGGAAAAGACCTTCTTTCCCTGGGTAGAACGAAAGGAGACCCAAGCTGCCTTCTTTTTTACCACTCCGGGCTTAGTTAAGACAAACAGATAGAAAAAAGAGATTGGGAAGCAGGGATACCAAAACCATTGCACAACAACTAAAAAATCTTTATGAAACCCCATGAATTAGGGTGAAGTTGAGAGGGGGTGACATTACAGGACCATAACAGGTTGGCCTCAAATTTAGTAAAAGGAAGGGTGATACCCAGCTGACCAAAGAAAAAGTCATAAACATAGAAGAAAGGGCGATCGTCAACAACCCGAGTAGAGAAGCAGACTCTCTTGTCAGAAGAGGGAGGGACAAGTTCATAGTTCTTCTCATCACCAGGATTACTACAGACACTATGAAACTGCCTAAGCTGCGCACAAAACTCAGAATCAACCAGAGAGACACACATAAGAACCATCGAGTCCACCCAATCGGCCATGCCCTCAGGGACCTGGGAAGGCATCTCTACAACGTTATTTCGAGAATACATGAGGCCAACTAAATCCTACAAAAAGAAAAGAAGAGCAGATTACTTAAAAAACATCTCGGATGAAGGGCAAAACAACTCGACGGACGGACAAACAGAAAAGGAAAACCCCAAGAATCAAGCCAAAAGTCCTGGGGCATCCCTTGGAGGCAGTAACAAAGCAAGATTTTTTAAGAAATCTCTACAGCTCACATCCTGACACTCATCAAAAAGAAAATAAAGTCTCAAAGGATACAAAGGAAGTAAAAACACGAAATCGCCACCCTTCTACAGTTTATCAGCAAAAGCATTGTCAAAAACACCAAAAAATGCCAAGCAGAAAAACAGCAAAGACGCAAACTTTTTCAGAATCAAGCAAAAAAAAATCATCAGCGAAGGCACAAGCAGAAACGGCGACAACATAAAGAAAAATATTCGCACTAAAAATGAAGAAATTCCAAAGCATGCAACAATCAGGCATGATAAAAGCAGAAAGACCTAAACTTCCTCTAAACAAAATGCAAACTTTCCACATATAAGGAAACAGAAGAAAGAAAAAACAAACCTGGAAAAAAGTAGAAGAAAACCTCGAAAGCCAAAAGAACAAAAACCAAGCCACCCCTCGAAAGCGGAAAACTGCGGAGGAAAAAACCTGGAAATCACCCCTCTTCCACAGAAAGCAGCGACAGAACAGACGGGAGAAGTTACAAAGAAGAAGTGAAGAAGAGAAACCATTGTTTGATTGAGAAATTCAAAATAAAAGACCAAGAGAAAATAGGGCAATTAATGCTAATTAAATGCAAATATTAAAACCTTCTCGCATTCCCAAAAAAGCGCTGATATAAAAGCGCGCGCTTTTAGAGGAAAACGTTCTACATTCAAAAGATTCTACATAAGGAAGAAATCGACGAAATGCTTGAGTTCGGCTTCGTCATAGAAGGACCGAAGTCCAAAAAACTCGACCTCGACAAAAAGACCGAGCTCAAGCAGGGGCACTGTTCATACCCTGGGTCGAGTTACCCGACCCGGGATGATTGGCGATAAAAGCGACCGACCTCCTTAGGTCCACTAGCCGACCTCTTCTCAAAGAGCTCGGCCAAATCGACAGGAGAGCCCAGTTGTTCATACCCTGGGTCAAGCTGTCCGACCTAGGATGTTTAGCGACAAGCCGACCGACCTCTTCAGGTCAGACTATCCGAACTCTTCTCAAAGAGCTCGGCCAAATTCCCGACCTCTTCTCAAAGAGCTCGGCCAAATCGCCAAAGCAGCCCAAAGCAGGCCCAAAATGAAGGAACACAGCCCAATCTAAAGGCAGCCAAAGCCCAGAAGGATAAAGGCGGTTCCCTTGAAGATAAGATGACCTTACTTAAAGATAAGATAAAGATAAAGATAAGATAACTAACTTATCTTATCCACAGGAGGCCACATCTCACCATTATAAATACACTAGAGCACCCAGGTATAACTCATACTCTGATTCTACTCAATACTTGCTTAATACCCTTGCTAACTTAAGCATCGGAGTCCCTTGCAGGTACCCCCCACCCTTTGGGGACGAAGGATCAGCAGGACTTTCAGTCTTACAAGTCGAACACACCAGCTCCGGCCGCTACACACCTGCCGGACACGTCGGCTCCGACCAACACAGAAGATCTCGACCGAGATCGACCTACAGTTTCAGGTAACCCTCGGAACACCAGTAAAGGGCCCAAACAGAGGAACACGACCCAAATCACAGAGATAAAGGTGGTTCCATTGAAGATATGTTGACCTCAACTCAAAGATAAAGATAAGATAAGATAACTAACTTATCTTATCCAAAAGGTCACATCTCATCATTATAAATACGCTGGAGCACCCAGGTATAACTCATACTCTGATTCTACATAAAACCTGCTTAATACCCTTGCTAACTTAAGCATCGGAGTCCCTTGCAGGTACCCCCCATCCTTCGGTGACAGAGGATCAGCAGCACCATCAGTACAACAAGTCAGACGTACTAGCTCCGACTGTCATCCACCTGCCGGACACACTAGCTACGACCAGTATGGAAGATCTCGTCCGAGGTCGACCTCCAGTTTCAGGTAACCCTCGGAACACCTTGGATACGTGACATATAATCTGGCCTAAGGACTACTTTTGAATCTTATGAGGAGCTAAATCAGATTTTGTACTTAACCTCTTCGATTAATTGATTGACTAAGACATTGGTAGTTAGTTAATTGAAGAGAGATCAAGGAGCCAAGCCATTGGAAATCGATTAATTAAAGTTTGTTATGAAAAGATCTCTGCATGCTTAGAATAGGAAAACAAAGTTAATTTTTTAAGCACTTAAACATCTCCAAAATCCTTGATTTCTCCATTATATATTTTCTTTCAATCAACCACATGTTCACTACACTCAAGCAATCTAACATTCAAGCCTTTCAAATTTTTAGCAAGTTTCAACATTCATCAATTACAGTTTTTATTGATTTAATTAGTTGTTTAACTCGATATTTGCGTGCTTAAACTGTTAATTCTTGAGGGAACGATATATACTCACTGTCGTATTACTTGAGCAATTCAATGCACTTGCTGGTATCCATGAGCTTCAGTTTTTGCTCATCAAGTTTCTGAGCAAAAATTAATGCTTGCGGATACCGGAAAATGCACCGAATCATTCAAGTAATACCACAGTGAGTGGATATCATTCCCACTAGGATTAATGAATTGAGGCAAGAAACGTCTAATTAAATATCTAATTAGATTGATCATCAAACCTTAGATTTTGGATGTTGGATCTTGAAAAATGAAGAAAAAAAGGAAAGAATTAGAAGAATGCTTGAAGTTAGAAGAAAATTAATAAATGAGAATGTTGAAGGCCTCAGATATGTTTGATTCTTGGAAGAACAATGCTTATGCTTTCTTATTCAATTTATGCAAAAATCTTTTCACAACAAATTGTTTATAATAAAACCCAATCTCTTGGTGATTTAGTTTCACTAAATGCAATTAATTGCCAATTCCTTAATCAACAAATTAAGAGAAGAGGTAAAGAACGATTTTGATTTTATTGGCATGCAATCTTCAGGAACTATCACTAGACAAATTACATGTCACTTATTCGAACTAGCTCTAGATAAGTGAAGATTATGAGACGAGTTTTAAGCTAATTCTAAAATTAATTTTCCTATATATAAAATCAGAATCCAAGACAAAATAAGAATATTTCCCAATAGTTCTAACCTTTAGTGTTGAAGAATAAAACTCAATCTTGAAATAGTAAAGAAGTGTGAATTAAAATAAAGAAAACACTTACATTATTAATCCTTAAACCAGTCAGAGATCCTAACCATCAATGGGGAAGTTTAGTGACTCATGATAAAAAAGAAACTAATCCTAATGATGAGGGATGTGTGATCTGATAGATCTTGGATTTTGATCCGAAGATCCTCCTCTAGATTCTGGATTATCCCTCTCGTGAACCTTGTTCACTTATTTATATCCTAAATTCTATCTAGAATTCAAATTTAAAAACTAACTCTAATCTTATCTTTAGGAAAGATAAGATAACTACATACTTAAATTCAAATCAAATCTTAAAAATAATTCAAATCTAATCTATAACAACTCCTAACAACCAGATCTTTATCTTCCTAGAAGGAATTAATGATAACTAATCTCTTGAATCTTGAATCTTTGGATGAGATTAAGACTCCTTGCAATTTGTATAATTGGACTTGGGCCTTAAGTGTTGCATCCTGAGATTTTAGGAGTGTTGAATGCCAGGCTTGGAGTGGGGAAATTTGGGTATGGGCCTAATCGCTCTTCTAGGAACCAAATGGCCACAGGGTGTGTAGTCATGGCCACCGGGCATGTGTAATCCAAATGGGGAGATGTTGGGCATTTAGGAGAGGCCATCAGGCGTGAAGTTGTGGTCACTAGCGTCCATGCTTGAAAGCTTGGGTGTCTGGTTTTGTTCCTTTGTGCCTGGTTTTGTTCTTTTGGATCCGATTGGGCTTCCTTTGAATCATGTTTGTGTTTTCTTGCTAAAAAGGCTTTAATTCTTTGTTATTTTGATTATTCATAAAATTG
The DNA here is from genome assembly GCF_003086295.3 of Arachis hypogaea. NCBI lineage: Eukaryota > Viridiplantae > Streptophyta > Magnoliopsida > Fabales > Fabaceae > Arachis > Arachis hypogaea. The sequence continues at coordinate 91,887,255 of NC_092039.1, forward strand.
TCCAGATGCTTGATTATTCATAAAATTTTACTAGAGAACATAAAAAATTTGATTGAAATCTAAGAAAACAAATGAAAACCAACCCTAAAATGGCTTAAGATGGCGTCTCATCACTAAATCTTATCTGTTTCTTCCTTTCTTTTAATATAGTGGTAATGGTTGGCCGCAACACAATAATGGCTCGCTTGAAGCAATCTCTTGGTTTGGGCATCGTGTCGCCGGTGCCTCTTTCTATTATTGCTTATCCGAATCTGGAGCAGCCGAGACTCCGGGTTGAGGAGCTTGAGCCCAACCCATTTGGGGACGGCAAAACTCCTCGAGGTGCAGGGATCCCCACAGGGACCACCCCAAATGAAGATCCGACTATGGGATTTTTCCTTTGGGGATGGAGATGGAGGACAAAATTCTCTTGAGGTAGGCATAGAGACCCAAACAGGGATCACCGCCCTGTCCTCGATAATTTCCGAAATTCATAAACTTACTAATTTTTCCTTAATAATTTATTTCTCATACATATATATATATATATATATATATATATTTAGTCATTTCACATGCCATATATATAGAGAAAAGAGAGAAACCCTAAATTCCTAATCCTCATTTGTATAACCCTTCTTCATTTCAAAGATCTCTAGCACCGTCCATGCTCTATCCAACCTCTTTACAGCCAGCGCTCATCACTCCCCCTTGTCATTGAGCCGTCACCCTTGACAGCGCAGTTTTATCTATTCACGGTGTTCTATCTCTTCTTCAAGGGTGCATCTGTTCTCCTCCTGCAACTTTGCCTCCTGTCCATTCTTCTCCCTGCTACTGCGTCTCCCATCTCATCCACTACTCTGTGCTCTGCCTCACCGTTGTGTTTCCTCACCGCATCAATTTCAATAGAAGTCATCATCTATCATTTATCATTTTTTGTATAAAATCTTACTATTTTATGTAGGATAGATACTTGTAATTCTACTCCTATGGAAATTAATGATCAGTCGGAATATAAAAAAGATGGAGAATGGAGATAGGGAGAAATTTCCCCCCTCGGCGGGGAACAAGGACGGGGACGGGGAGTAAATCTAAGGGCGTGGACAGGGAGCAGGGAGTTATCCCTCGCCCCGCCCTACCCCGTTGCCATCCCTAAGCCCAGCGTTTAGGTGGTGGATGAAATTGACTCCTAGCTGATGCGTATTTTTCCATGGCAAATCATTAGTAATTAAATCCCAATCCATTGGTAATTCAATTTCTTCTTAGCCTAATTAATCGCTAATTCCTTGGTTAATTACTTAAGAAAAGAGTTAAGCACATTTACTGATTCATAAGCCACACAATTTATAAGAATCTCCCCTAGTTAATTCAATGTCACTTATTATAAACTCCGTAAAATTAGCAAATAATTAATTAATAAATTAACTTTTAATAAAGGAGATTAAAATGTGAATTTTATAGTAAAATAAGATAGAGATAATTAAAACAAGAAATTTGACACTAATTTCAAAGAATTTGGCCAAGATTGGGATAAACGGGCCGAACCGGTTGAACTAGGTCCAAAATGGGCCCAAGGCCCAACCCTTCAACCCAAATAAAATTAGAAAAGTTTCCTATTCTTCCCAATTCAGACAAGAACGTTGAAGCAAACATAGGGGAGGAAAAGAAGGATTCCGAACCCTTGCTCCAAATTCAAAGGACCACAACTTCTCACTCCAAGCTCTAATCGCCGCACCGTTTGTGGCCACGTGACTACTACGTCGAGCTCTACGAATCTATCAGAACAATTTCATGGGTAAGTCTCATCTCTCATTTCAGCCTCTCAATTCCCATGATTTTCAAGAATCATGTATGTGGGTGTTAAAAATTTTGTCTTTTTATTCTATAGGATCCAACTAGCTTGAGAAAAACATTCAATCTTGCCTCATTGTGCTTGGGTAAGGTGAGAATCCTAGAAATCTAGCTAATTCTTTGAGAAAAACATTCAATCTTGCCTGATTTTAGGTATATTTTCAAAGTAGGTCAGGTCAAATAGAGCCTTCTTTGAAAGCTGTCCAATCGGTCTAACCAATCCTCTAGTGGAAGAGTAATAATACGGTAAATAGGAGCAAGAAAGGGGCTGCCATTAGTTAGCTGCAAGGGATGAGAGATGCTATCAGAGTAGGAAAGTTAGCCAAGTGATCCTGCCTAGTTTATCTAAAGCACCCCTTTTCACCCCGCAGCATCTGGTTAGGACACAAAGCTTATTCTATTCTGAATTCCTACTCAATGTAGTGCACTCGCTCGCCTTCGGGTGAGAGAAGAGTTCTTGCTTCCTCCTTTGCTACTACCTTGCTAAGAAGTAAAGTTCTATGGTGACTGTCCTAGGTGGGGATTAGAGACTAACTTCCTTCTATTGCCCAGTGAAAGTCGTATTCAAGAGCATAAAGCTACTCACTGAATTTAGTCTAGTGGCTGAACCCTCCTTTCCCTCTCGCTATGTGAATATCCCTATTTAGCGGAGTTAAGCTTCGCTTCCTTAAAATAAAAAGGAAAAAGTCGATGTTAGGAATCGATTGAATCCCTGATTGCTTTTTGTTGCTTTGCTTTCTCTTCTAGGAAAGGTAAGAGTGACTCTTTAGTGATTGTTAGGTTTTTTTTTTAAGTGGGTTTAACATCAACTAAGGAAAGCTATTACTCTGTCTTTGCTTTCTTTAAGCGCGCTCCGAACCGAACGAGCTTCGCCGCGAAGTGAGATCTTAGAGCAAGGCTGGTGGGCGAGACTCCATCAAAATCTGCCACTCGTTGGGCGATGCCCTCTTTTCTATGAAGACCGACCCCACCACTGAATGATGAACTTTTCCAGTCTTCGCCAATGCAAAGGCGACCTGGAGAGAACACAGAGTAAAGCCCTTACCCGCCTGAATGGAATTCATATCTCCTTCATCTGGTCGAGAAGGGAGAAAGCCTGGGGAACTGGCTCACAGAAGAAGGGGACTCTTCTAAACCATTAAGGAGAAGTCCATTTTCGTCATGATCGATCCACGTCCTACCATAGTGCCCGGAGACCCTGGCTTGCTTAGCTTACAAAGCTAGCTTACTAACGCGAAGGCCTTTAGGGGCTTGCTTAGTACTTGTGCTAAGGAGAAAGTCTCAGCTTCACGCATGACTAACATACCAAAAGGCTTAAACTAGAAGAGAAGGTACGAAGTCACTCGGCGCATAGCTTTGATGTACCAGAATGGAGGTCGGAAAAAGGCATAAACTTTAACTAGCAGAAAGAGTACATTCGTGTACGTAGTCACTCATATAGCTATATGAGGAGTGACGATAGGATCTCCTGCCTGTCTGCAGGCCCGGATACAAGATCCAACATCACATACACTCTTTATTGACTAGAAAGGGGAAGCGCTATGAATCAGTACGTGAACGATGCCCCCGTAGCCTCCTCCTATGGGTCATTCCAGGTATTCTGGTTAAGTAAGTTAAGTCGAAAATGCGTTCTCGATGGAGCAACCTGATCATTTCATCGATTTCCCACTCCTAAGGGAGGCCGGCTAAACGAAAGAAAAAGAACCTCCTAACCTACAGAAGAGTCCACTCTATCAAAAAATATTCCATATATTACATTTTTTCTCACGTCTTCTATTAGAATCTTTGCGTTCAATCACAGATCCTGGCATAAGATCCCATTCCTGCGAAAAGGTGGGATGAGATCCCAGGTCCTAGGTGATGCAGGTGGAAATTGTCTCTCAACAAATTTCCTTCGGCAAGTGTACCGAATTTGTCGTCAAGTAAAAACTCACAATAGAGTGAGGTCGAATCCCACAGGGATTGATTGATCAAGCAACTTTAATTAGAAGAATGTTCTAGTTGAGTGAATTCAGAATTTGGGTTGAGATTTGCAGAAAATAAAATGGCGGGAATGTAAATAACAGAAAAAGTAAATGCTAGAATTAAAGGGCTGAAAGTAAATGACTGAAAGTAAATTACAGAATTGTAAATGGGAATGAGGTGTTTGCTCATGAAAGTAAACGCAAAAATTAAAGAGAATGGGTGAGATCAGAATTGGGGAGTTCATTGGGCGCAGGAGATGTTGCAATTCTCCGGATCAAGTTCATTTTCATCTCTTCCTCAATCAATGCACTCATTGATCTCCTTGGCAATCTTAATTGATTGAATTACAATTTCTTGCAATTCAATCTCTCAAATCTTGATCAATAGCCAATTCCTTGGTCAATTGCTCATGAGAAGAGATGAAGTGTGGTCACTGATTATACCACATGCATTTCTCAAATCAAGTATTGAGAGGATTATAGTCACATATCCATCCAAACCCAATTTGGTCTAGCATGAGAAAGCATTTCTAGCTTGATCTCTTCATTCCTCTTTCAAGGCTCAGAAGAGATCCAAGTTTGAATAGCTTCTTTTCCAAGATAACTACCCAATGGGATAAAGATCGAAAGCTTTCAAGTAAAATCAAGAGAAAAGATAGAAGAAGAATAATGAAAACTAGTATTGATCCATCAACTTACAACAGAGCTCCCTAACCCAATGAAAGGGGTTTAGTTGTTCATAGCTCTAGAAAATGAAAACAAAGATGGAGAATACATTATAGAACTAGAAGAGCAGAGTAAAATACAGAGAGTAGTGCTATTTTCCAACTTCCCGAACTCCCAAAATAATTCAAAGCTACTCCTATATATACTACTCTTCTCAGCTTCTAGTTGGCTCTTCAAGTCTTGGGCCTTTGGATCTTGAGTTTGAAGCAGTTCTCTTCTTTATTTGGGCTTGGTTTTACTTGCAGAGAGAAAGTGTGAGGTGGGCAGAGACTTTAGCTCAGGACGTTAGGGGTGTTATCGTTTAGTGAAAGTATGAGTTCGAGAACGTTAGTGACACTCAACATTGTCACTAACGTTCCAATGTACCCCTTCGCCTCACGTTAGAGCCCACGTTAACTAGGTTAACGTGGCTTCTAACGTGGCCTTGCCAACCTTCAAGAACGTTAGTGACACTTAACATTGTCACTAACATTCCAGTGTGCCCCTATGTCTCACGTTAGAGTCCCACGTTAACTAGGTTAACGTGGCTTTTAACGTGGCCATTCTTAGCCATCCCCAACGTTAGTGACAATGTTGAGTGTCACCAACGTTGGCTCATCTTTCACTCATCAACATTAGCTTCCAGGTTAACTAAGTTAACGTGAAAGTTAACGTGGCTCCTTGGGGGTTTTATGGGTGCTTCCAACGTTAGTGACAATGTTGGGTGTCACTAACGTTGTCGACCTCCCTTGCCTCTTACGTTAGCTCCCACGTTAACCAAGTTAACGTGGGAGTTAACGTGGTACATTGCACCTTAGGCCAACGTTAGTGATAATGTTGAGTGTCACTAACGTTGGCTTCCTTCCCCCTTTTAACGTTAGAGGCCACGTTAACTAAGTTAACGTGGACTCTAACGTAGCCACTTATGATCATTGGCCCACGTTAGTGATAATGTTAAGTGTCACTAACGTTAGCTCAAAGTCCCTTCTTCACGTTAGAGTTCACGTTAACTTAGTTAACGTGACTCTTAACGTGGGCAATGATGGCTTCGAGAGCATTATTGGCAATCACTTTTCTCATTAACTTTGCAAGTTACCTCCCATTCCACGTTAGTGGTAACGTTAATTAGATTAACGTGACTACTAAGTGGTTCTTCCTTGCTTCCTTTGGTCCTGAAATCAAGTAATAGAGTGCATCAAAGTTCTAGTCCAAGTCATGGGTAATGCAACATACAATTTGTTATTAAACTCATGCAAAATCCTCATGAAATCATGTAAAATTCACAATGTATGCTTGAATCAAGGTGTAAGTGAATATCTACCCAAAACTAGCTTATTTCCTAAGGAAATGCATGAAACTATCTTAAAAACAGTAAAGAAAAGGTCAGTGAAACTGGCCAAGATGCCCTGGCATCACAACACCAAACTTAAAGCTTGCTTGTCCCTAAGCAAGTACTGGAACAAGAGAATGATGAATGTAATGCCAAGAGAAATGAGTCATTCTTGTGGAAGTCATGTCACTGATTTTATGGTGGTTTCATGCATAGCAACTTAGGTTCATTCCATTACTGGCTTTCAGACCTTTATCATGTCCTAAAACACTGATTTTGCTTACATCCCATGAGACTTTTATTGATCCTTTTATTGTCATTCCAGGGCTTATTTGTGTTCTTCAAGCTAAGAGCTCTGTAAGGGGGCAACTCTTTAAGATAAGCTTTCAACCAACACTCCCGAACCAGTTGGTTCAAGGTGCTAGGTGTTGAGACACCCCTAAGGACTTACTCCTTTAAGTCTCTCCCCCATACATACACACCACAGGCATCTGGTTCATTTATTTTCCTTCTTGAGACCTTGGTGTCTAGCACCTCTTTGGGTTACTAAATGCTCTGTAGTGAGGGTTACTCTTGATAGTGGACTTTCAGCTGATAATTCCGAGTTAGTTAACCCAAGTTACCAAGTGATAAGGCACCCCTAAGAGCTTATTCATCCAAGTAAATCCCTCACACAGGAACACCACAGACACAGGCCTCAAGATTAAAACCATTGGTGCCTAGCCTTATTGCTTACTCTTTTTCTTTTGTTTTTCACTTTAAGTGTTCTTTCCCTTTCTCTTATTAGGATCATGTTATTTACTTAGTCTTGATGTGTGGAAAACGATCAAACACAAAACTCACCGGCAAGTTTACCGAGTCGCATCAAGTAATAAAACTCACGGGAGTGAGGTCGATTCCACAGGGATTGAAGGATTGAGCAATTTTAGTTTAGTGGTTGATTTAGTCAAGCGAATCAAGTATTGGTTGAGTGATTGTGTAGCCAACAGTAAGTAAATAGCAGGAAATGTAAAGGGAGAGGGGTGAATTGCAGAAATTAAAAAGAGCGGAAAGTAAAGATGCTGAATCTTAAAGAACAAGAAATTAAATGACTGAAACTTAAAGGGCAAGAAATGTAAATTGCAGTGGCTTAAAATGCAAGAAATGTAAATTGCTTGAATGGAAATAGGGATTTGAGGATTGGGAATTCAGAATTTCAGCAAAGGAAATTAAATTGCAACAATTAATAAGGCAGAAGTTGAATTAGAAATAACTAGAAACTAAACAGAAATGGAAATTAACTTGCAGCAGAGGTTCACAGAAGAACCAACAAGGAAATGGGATCTCAGGACTCAAGAGACTAGATAGCAAAGTCTAGATCTCAATTGCCTTCCCAGATCCAAGTTCACAAAGCAATTAACAAGAAATTGAAGAAGAAGCAGTAAAGGAAATGAAATTAAACTCAATTATGCAGAAGAAGATTTAAAGAGATTTTGAATGGAGATTGAGACAGAATTTCCTCAATTCTTCACACCCAAAACTCAAACAAGAAAAATAAAAGTGCTCAAGCAAGAACGAGGAAGAAGAGAGATCAATTCTCCTCCCCAATTCTCTGAAATCTCAAAAATTCCAAAAATAAAGATTCAAAGCTCAAAAGAAAGATCAAAGTTCAAAAGTAAAGTAAAAGTTCCTAATTACATCAAACTAGCTCCTATTTATACACTTTCTATTCTTGGATCTTAGGATTTGGATGGGCTTTTGATTTGGTGAAGAAATGAATTTTATTGGATTTTTAATCCAATTTTAGCCCATGAAGGATTGCTTCCAGGAGGCTGCCCTGCCCTTGTGGAGGGCAGGGCAGGAATTGATGCGTGCGGCCTTGGTGCGAGTGTGGTGTGCGAGCTTGGTGCGCAGGATGCTGCCCTGCCCTCGAGGAGGGCAGGGCAGAAATTTTTGGTGCGCCAGTTTGGTGCCTGTGCGTACTGCTGGTGCTGCCGAACCGTCCCTTGGTGCGCCAGAATGGTGCGCTGGCCGTGCCACAACAAAATGTTGCCATGCCCTTGCGGAGGGCAGGGCAATGTTTCCAAGTTGAAGCCCCGTGTTCGATCCTTGTGTGACGCGCACGCTACTTCTTTTCTTTGATATTCTTGGCACCAAAGTGAGACTTAGTTTCTTGTTTCCTCATGGTTCCGTGTTTGACTCTTGTGGCAAGCAATGGTGAACTTTTTCTTTGAATTTTTCCCTTTGGAGAGCCCGATACTGCCCTTGAGGAGGGCAGGGCAAGGTTTTTCTTTTCTTTGATCCAAGGCACAATTTTGTGCTCTGCCCTTGTTGTGGGCAGGGCAGCGTTGCCTCTCTTGGCTTGCTTGCTCATGTTGCCCTCCTAGAGGGCAGTGTGCCCTTGTGGAGGGCAATGCTTGCTCCCTCTTTTATGGGCCACGCCTTTTTCTCCTTGGGCCACGCTTTCTTAAGCCACGCTTTCTCTTTTCTTCTTTTCTTCTCCTACAATCAACCAAAACAATTACTCAAAGTATCACTAAATTCACAAGGCTTATAAATCAATTAAAATTCAATTAAAATTAGCTTAAACCTCATGAGTTAGCATCAATTTAATGGTAGTTGCTTGATTTAAAGAAGTTATGCATTTTCATTCCAAATCTCTTACTTAGGATGCAAGAAAGTGCATAAAGACTAATAAAACAAGTGAAATTAGCTTGAAAAATGGGTATATGATGACTTGTCATCAAGTCTCATGGGTATATTCAAAGTATAGTATTCAGGCCAGATAGTTGTCATCCCCACCTTATGGTTGAACCAACTTAGCTAACTTATGACTACACCACAAACTTAGAAACTTACTCCATATCATGAACTCCACTCTGGTCTTTTGAAGAAAAATCATTCTCTTTTTCATTTGATTTAAAAGACAAGCATACAATAAGTAAAGATATGATGCAGTAACATAAAGACTAGCAAGCATAGACCTTTTCAACAGAAAACTTAAATTGCATAATTGAAAGTTGTTCAAACTAGTATGGAAGCATGTTCTATTTCATACAAGATCTTCCTTATTTCAAAATGGAAAAAGAGAGACCAAAAAAGGAGCTCCACCACCTTTTACTCATGTGGTTGCCCATGCTCTCCTTCTTGCTTGTCCTCTTGGTGTTTTTCTTGAGTGCTTGTGCTCCCACTTCCTTTGCATTTCCCAAGCAGTTTCTTCCAGAAGCCAGCATCTTTCATCTTCTTCTTTAGTGTGTCCTTCTGCTGTTTCACCTTCCTTTCTTCTTGTTCAACGAACTCTTTTTGGACCTCATCATATGTGGGAATGGCATAATGTAGATGATGTATATTGCTGGACATGTAGTTCAACCTGGCTTGAGTGTTTACGTTGAACTCCTCCCTATGTAACTGCCTTCCTTCATTCAACACATTGAACTCATTGAATGATTTCATTTGAGCTAGTTGCCACTGGTTGAGTTTTTGAAGGCATTTTTCTTGACGCTCTTGCCTCTCAGTAACTTGGTGGATGGCTTGAGTGAGTTGGGAGTATTGCTCCTGTTGCTGCTCCATGTGTTGTTTCTGCCACTCTTCTTGTTGTCTCATCCAGTTGGACTGAATGTGAAGTATTTGCTCTTGTCCCACCATTTGTGGTGTCTGAACCTTCTTTGTTTAGTTGTCCAATCTATCACTTTTAATGCTCCTTTTCTTTTCCCTATAAAGACAAAATAAGAAAGGTGAGAATAATATCAATACCAAAGACAATTGAAACTTTACGGCAAAGAAAAGAAAAGATTAGATTGTTCATTTATGAACTCCAACTAACTAACTAACTGTGTGTCCTTATATGCACATTGGTGGCACCTTGGGGTGACACCAAACTTAGTTTGGAGCACTGTGATGAAAAGTTTTGTTCAAAGCTCCCAAGACTAGCATGCATCTTGGTTTGCTTTGAACACCAAACTTGTTCCTCACTATATATTGCACAATAAGGTTTTCACCAAGTGTTTGTCAAGTTTGAGTTGGAATTCATAAATGTTGACTTATTCACTATCTTCTAAAAGCATATAAAACATGGGTTGCCTCCCATGAAGCGCTTCTTTAGCGTCACTAGCTTGACGTTTCTCCCTCATCAGGGTGGTTGGTAATGCTTGAAGTCCTCCCCTCTCGCTGTGGACTTGTATCCATTGGTTGTATCAATGATCTCTACATGTTCCAGGGAGAGAACTCTGTTGATTGTGAAGACTTTCGATAACTGAGATGGTACAGTGGGGAGATTAGGGGGGATATCCGGAAAGTAAACTGAGATCACTCTATCTCCTGGATAGAAGTCTTCCATAGGGATCTTCTTGTTCTTCCACCTCCTTGGTACCTTCTTCTTTTTTTCTTTTGATGTTGCCTTGCTCTTGGTGACCTATTTTTCTAAAGGAGTTGTTTTGTTGCTTCCTTCACATATCTCTGGTGGTTTAGGTTCCTCCAATTTTTCCTTGAGTTGTGACAACTGCCTATTTCCTTGTTCCTCATGCATGGGTTTCCCTAGATGGGTTGGGTGTGCTTCAATGCTTGCTTCCTTCTTTAACATCTCATTGTGATCTTTGCTTGGTTCTTTGTGCTCTTGGTCTGCTTCTTGTGAGAGTTTGAAGACATTAAAGCTGAGTCATTCATTATGGATCCTCAATATTAGCTCCCCTTGCTCCACATCTATGAGTGCTCTGGCTGTAGCTAGGAATGGTCTTCACAATATGATTGGGTGAGTGTGACTCTCTTCCATGTCCAGAATGACAAAGTCTGTTGGGAGAAAGTATTTCCAAACTCTTAGCAACACATTTTCCACCACTCCTATTGCTTGCTTTTGAGTCTTGTCAGCCAGTCTGATGACCACATCTGTGGGTATTATCTCATTGATCTGTAGCCTCTTTACCAAGGATAATGGCAGTAAGTTGATGCTTGCCCCCAAGTCACAGAGTGCTCTATCGAACATTGTTTCTCCTATGGCACAGGGGATGTGAAAACTCCCTGGGTCTTTTCTTTTTGCAGGCAACTCAGGTTGAATAAGGGCACTACATTCCTTGTTCAACACTATAGTCTGGCCTCCTTTGATTGAGCTTTCCTTGGGAAGAAGTTCCTTCATATACTTGATGAATGCAGGCATTTGTTGGATGGCCTTGATGAATGGTATGTTCACATGTAGAGATGCAAACAAATCTAGGAACCTTGAGTACATTCTCTTCCCCACAGCACCATTGAGCAGTTGGGGAAATGGTGCATAGAGCTTAAGCAACTCTTGTTGTGAGATTTCTAGTTCTTGGTGATCTCTATCCTCCTCCTCTGTTGAGTTGTCTTCAGGCTGTTTGGAGAGTTTGCTTTGCTTGTCTTCAGCCTCTTGACCACTTGTAGTGACCATTTTGCAATCATCGCATCTTACTTTCTTTGCTTCACCTCTTGGGTTTTTCTCCGTGTCACTTGGGAAGCCATCAGTAGGTTTGAGAATCTTCTCAGCTAAGCATCCCACTTGGAATTCCAGCTTCTTGATGGTCTCTCCCTGGTTCTTAATATTGGCTCGCACCTCCTCTTTGAACACCTTATTTTCTTGAATCTCTTGGCATATTCCTTCAAGTAAGGTTTCAATCTTAGAGAGCTTGTCATCAAATGATGGTGGATTGGGAGTAGAGGTGTTGTTTTGGTTTTGATATGGGTGTGGAGAAGTGTTGTTGTGGGGGTGTTGATATGTCCTCTGTGTGAATTGTTGATGAGCTGCATTGTGTTGGAGTTGTAACGTCTCTGGTCTTGGCTTTGATCTTGCTGATTCCACCACCCAAGGTTTGGGTGGTTCCTCCATCCAGGGTTGTATGTCTTGAAGTATGGATCATGGTTCTGTCTAGGTGAATTCCCAATGTAGTTGGCTTGCTCAAGGTTACCCTCTGCTTCTTCTTCAACTCCTTCTTGGGTTGTTGAGGAGGTGGTGATTGCTGCCATTTGGTTCCTCTCCATCTTCTTGGTGAGGTCAGCTAGCTGCTTGGTAATGAGCTTGTTCTGAGCCAGCAGAGCATCTACATTGTTTAGCTCTATCACTCCTCTAGTGTTCCCTCTTTCGGAAGCATAGAAGTAGTCATTCTCAGCTACAGTCTCAATTACATCTATGGCTTCTTCAATGGTCTTCTTCTTGTTCAATGATCCTCCAGAGGAATGGTCTACTGCCTTCTTTGATTTATATGACAAGCCTTCATAGAAGATGTGCAACTGCACCCATTCATTGAACATATTTGGTGGACACCTCCTTGTTAGGTCTTTGAACCTTTCCCATGCTTCATAAAGTGTCTCCCCATTTTGCTGTCTGAACGTCTGCACTTCAGTTATCAGCCTATTGATCCTTTGAGGGGGGTAAAACCTTGCCAAAAACTTATTCACTACCTCCTCCCAATTTGTCAGGCTTTCTTTTGGGAAGGATTCAAGCCATTTGGATGCCTTGTCCCTGAGTGAAAAAGGGAACAAGAGCAGCCTATAGACATCTGGGTGGACTCCATTGGACTTCATTGTGTTACAAATCCTCAAGAAGGTGGTCAAGTGTTGATTCGGGTCTTCTTGAGCACCTCCTCCAAATGAGCAATTATTCTGCACAAGAGTGATGAACTGAGGTTTTAGCTCGAAATTGTTGGCATGTATGGTGGGCTTCTGAATGCTACTTCCACAGTTGCCTGGGTTTGGATTGATGTAAGAGCCTAACACTCTTCTATCCTCCCCAGCATGATTTGCTCTACCTCCTCCCCCATGGTTATTAGCCTCTTCTTCATGTTGGTTTTCCATGTTGCCTTCCATGTTTAGTTCAAAGTGTTCCTCCTCCTCTTCAGCACCAATTGCACGTTTTTCTCTTGCTTCCCTCCTTAATCTAAGGAGGGTCCTCTCTGGTTCAGAATCGAAGGAAGTTGAAGCCCCGCTTCTTCTCCCTGTCATACAACCAACAAGTACAAGCAAGTAACAATATGTGCAGATAGTATTGCTGTCAGAATTACTGTTAGTTGTGAGTGATGCAATATATCAAACAGTTAGTAGGTTAGCAAACTAAATGGTAAATAACAAAGAACACGAAAGAGTAGAGGGGGAAGGGGAGAGGTTAACTAAGACAGAAAGTAAATTACTCAAACAGAAAATTAAATCAACAAAACAAAAATGCTCAATCTAGTGATCTCCTAATTTAATCATTGTTGATGCACACTCAATCCCCGGCAACGGCGCCATAAACTTGATGCAGGTGGAAACTGTCTCTCAACAAATTTCCTTCGGCAAGTGTACCAAATTTGTCGTCAAGTAAAAACTCACAATAGAGTGAGGTCGAATCCCACAGGGATTGATTGATCAAGAAACTTTAATTAGAAGAATGTTCTAGTTGAGCGAATTCAGAATTTGGGTTGAGATTTGCAGAAAATAAAATGGCGGGAATGTAAATAACAGAAAAAGTAAATGCTAGAATTAAAGGGCTGAAAGTAAATGACTGAAAGTAAATTGCAGAATTGTAAATGGGAATGGGGTGTTTGCTCATGAAAGTAAACACAGAAATTAAAGAGAATGGGTGAGATCAGAATTGGGTAGTTCATTGGGCGCAGGAGATGTTGCAATTCTCCGGATCAAGTTCATTTTCATCTCTTCCTCAATCAATGCACTCATTGATCTCCTTGGCAATCTTAATTGATTGAATTACAATTTCTTGCAATTCAATCTCTCAAATCTTGATCAATAGCCAATTCCTTGGTCAATTGCTCATGAGAAGAGATGAAGTGTGGTCACTGATTATACCACATGCATTTCCCAAATCAAGTATTGAGAGGATTATAGTCACATATCCATCCAAACCCAATTTGGTCCAGCATGAGAAAGCATTTCTAGCTTGATCTCTTCATTCCTCTTTCAAGGCTCAGAAGAGATCCAAGTTTGAATAGCTTCTTTTCCAAGATAACTACCCAATGGGATAAAGATTGAAAGCTTTCAAGTAAAATCAAGAGAAAAGATAGAAGAAGAATAATGAAAACTAGTATTGATCCATCAACTTACAACAGAGCTCCCTAACCCAATGAAAGGGGTTTAGTTGTTCATAGCTCTAGAAAATAAAAACAAAGATGGAGAATACATTATGGAACTAGAAGAGCAGAATTTTCCAACTTCCCGAACTCCCTAAATAATTCAAAGCTACTCCTATATATACTACTCTTCTCAGCTTCTAGTTGGCTCTTCAAGTCTTGGGCCTTTGGATCTTGAGTTTGAAGCAGTTCTCTTCTTCATTTGGGCTTGGTTTTACTTGCAGAGAGAAAGTGTGAGGTGGGTAGCGACTTTAGCTCAGGACGTTAGGGGTGTTATCGTTTAGTGAAAGTATGAGTTCGAGAACGTTAGTGACACTCAACATTGTCACTAACGTTCCAATGTACCCCTATGTCTCACGTTAGAGTCCCACGTTAACTAGGTTAACGTGGCTTTTAACGTGGCCATTCTTAGCCATCCTCAACGTTAGTGACAGTGTTGAGTGTCACCAATGTTTGCTCATCTTTCACTCATTAACGTTAGCTTCCACGTTAACTAAGTTAACGTGAAAGTTAACGTGGCTCCTTGGGGGTTTTGTGGGTGCTTCCAACGTTAGTGACAATGTTGGGTGTCACTAACGTTGTCGACCTCCCTTGCCTCTTACGTTAGCTCCCACGTTAACCTTAACGTGGTACATTGCACCTTAGGCCAACGTTAGTGACAATGTTGAGTGTCACTAACGTTGGCTTCCTTCCCCCTTTTAACGTTAGAGGCAACGTTAACTAAGTTAACGTGGACTCTAACGTAGCCACTTATGATCATTGGCCCACGTTAGTGATAATGTTAAGTGTCACTAACGTTGGCTCAAAGTCCATTCTTCACGTTAGAGTTCACGTTAACTTAGTTAACGTGACTCTTAACGTGGGCAATGATGGCTTTGAGAGCGTTATTGGCAATCACTTTTCTCATTAACTTTGCAAGTTACCTCCCATTCCACGTTAGTGGTAACGTTAATTAGATTAACGTGACTGCTAAGTGGTTCTTCCTTGCTTCCTTTGGTCCTGAAATCAAGCAATAGAGTGCATCAAAGTTCTAGTCCAAGTCATGGGTGATGCAACATACAATTTGTTATTAAACTCATGCAAAATCCTCATGAAATCATGTAAAATTCACAATGTATGCTTGAATCAAGGTGTAAGTGAATATCTACCCAAAACTAGCTTATTTCCTAAGGAAATGCATGAAACTACCTTAAAAACAGTAAAGAAAAGGTCAGTGAAACTGGCCAAGATACCCTGGCATCACTAGGCCAAAAGACTTTACCAGCTAGACTAGTGGAGCTGCACTCATAATGCCTGAACCCCCTTTAGGTGAAAATGAAAAGGCCCCGCCCATCAACTTCTGTAATGGAAGCTTCGGCCACTTCCTGGTTAATAGCCTACGGCTAGCTTGTCCCTCTCTTTTTAAGAAGTGTTTTGACACCCCTATCTTTCTTGCTTTTCCGATAGCCTTTAGTATAGGAGCATCTCTAGTGGTCCTGCCTAACTCTTCGTTATCTGTCTGAATGCCTATAACTATTTTCCTTTGTTCCACGAATAAGTTAAGGGACTTGGAGTACCCGCCGGAATGAGCTTCCCTCCTTTCTTCTTTCTTTATACTTAAGTATGCCCTGAAGACAGAATGAACAGATCGAAGACCTATTTTGATCTCAAAATTCACCTATCCTTGCCTTATTCAACTCAGAACTCAAAACAGGTCTTTGGCTTCTTACGCTCTCCTTCAACTAAGAGTGATAGGAAGTGATGCCTAGCTCGACCGAAAGCTAAGGGTAAGAGTAGTGTCGTAGAAGCGAGAGGAAAGTTGTCTCTTGACTCTAGGGAGAGGATAGAGAGTTCCATGCCGTAATATTGTAAGGAAGGAAGAAGGTGATTGGTGTCTTCCTCAATCCACTTCTCTCCCAACCAGGGTGGGTAGCTACGTACCTTCCTGCTTTGATGATTCCAGGAGTGTTAAGTGGTGCGCGAAATTGTGAACAATACTTTTCACAACTCTCATAATCCCCGGTCATGAACCCCAAAAAAACTTGGTGTTCAATACCATGGCATTACACAACTTCGCACAACTAACCAGCAAGTGCACTGGGTCGTCCAAGTAATAAACCTTACGCGAGTAAGGGTCGATCCCACGGAGATTGTTAGTATGAAGCAAGCTATGGTCATCTTGTAAATCTTAGTCAGGCAAACTCAATTGATATGATGATGAACGAAAATAACAATAAGATAAAGATAGAGGTACTTATGTAATTCATTGGTAGGAACTTCAGATAAGCGCATGAAGATGCCTTCCCTTCCGTCTCTCTGCTTTCCTACAGTCTTCATCCAATCCTTCTTACTCCTTTCCATGGCAAGCTTATGTAGGGTTTCACCGTTGTCAATGGCTACCTCCCATCCTCTCAGTGAAAACGATTGCATATGCTCTGTCACAGCACGCGAAATTCAGCTGTCGGTTCTCGGTCAGGCCGGAATAGAATCCATCGATTCTTTTGCGTCTGTCACTAACGCCCCGCCTGCTAGGAGTTTAAAGCACGTCACAGTCATTCAGTCATTGAATCCTACTCAGAATACCACAGACAAGGTTAGACCTTCCGGATTCTCTTGAATGCCGCCATCAGTTCCAGCCTATACCACAAAGATTCCGATTAAAGAATCCAAGAGATATTCACCCAATCGAAGGTAGAACAGAGGTGGTTGTCAGTCACATGTTCATAGGTGAGAATGATGATGAGTGTCACGGATCATCACATTCATCAAGTTGAAGAACAAGTGATATCTTAGAACAAGAACAAGCGGAATTGAATGGAAGAACAATAGTAATTGCATTAATACTCGAGGTACAGCAGAGCTCCACACCTTAATCTATGGTGTGTAGAAACTCCACCATTGAAAATACATAAGAACAGAGTGATCATTGGTTTCGGCCCCAGAGAGGGAACCAGAAGAACCAAGATGAAAATACAATAGTAAAAGGTCCTACTTATAGAAAACTAGTAGCCTAAGGTTTACAAAAATGAGTAAATGACATAAAAATCCACTTCCGGGCCCACTTGGTGTGTGCTTGGGCTGAGCAATGAACCATTTTCGTGTAGAGACTCTTCTTGGAGTTAAACGCCAGCTTTAGTGCCAGTTTGGGCGTTTAACTCCCATTTGGGTGCCAGTTCCAGCGTTTAACGCTGGGATTTCTAAGGGTGACTTTGAACGCCGGTTTGGGCCATCAAATCTTGGGCAAAGTATGGACTATCATATATTGCTGGAAAGCCCAGGATGTCTACTTTCCAACGCCGTTGAGAGCGCGCCAATTGGGCTTCTGTATCTCCAGAAAATCCATTTCGAGTGCAGGGAGGTCAGAATCCAACAGCATCTGCAGTCCTTTTTAGTCTCTGAATCAGATTTTTGCTCAGGTCCCTCAATTTCAGCCAGAAAATACCTGAAATCACAGAAAAACACACAAACTCATAGTAAAGTCCAGAAAAGTGAATTTTAACTAAAAACTAATAAGAATATACTAAAAACTAACTATATCATACCAAAAACATACTAAAAACAATGCCAAAAAGCGTACAAATTATCCGCTCATCACAACACCAAACTTAAATTGTTGCTTGTCCTCAAGCAACTGAAAATCAAATAAGATAAAAAGAAGAGAATATGCAATGAATTCCAAAAACATCTATGAAGATCAGTATTAATTAGATGAGCGGGGCTTTTAGCTTTTTGCCTCTGAATAATTTTGGCATCTCACTCTATCCTTTGAAATTCAGACTGATTGGCTTCTTTAGGAACTCAGAATCCAGATAGTGTTATTGATTCTCCTAGTTAAGTATGATGATTCTTGAACATAGCTACTTATTGAGTCTTGGCCGTGGCCCAAAGCACTCTGTCTTCCAGTATTACCACCGGATACATATATGCCACAGACACATAATTGGGTGAACCTTTTCAGATTGTGACTCAGCTTTGCTAAAGTCCCCAACTAGAGGTGTCCAAGGTTCTTAAGCACACTCTTATTGCCTTGGATCACAACTTTATTTCTTTCTTTTTCTTTCTTTTCTCTTTCTTTTTCGATTTTTTTTTGAATAGTAATGCTTCTTCTTGCTTCAAGAATCATTGTAATGATTTTTCAGATCCTCAGTAACATGTCTCCTTTTTCATCATTCTTTCAAGAGCCAACATTCATGAACCACAAATTCAAGATACATATGCACTGTTTAAGCATACATTCAAAAAACAAAAATATTGCCACCACATCAAAATAATTAAACTGTTATAAAATTCAAAATTCATGCAATTCTTTTCATTTCAATTAAAGCACATTTTTATTCAAGAAAGGTGATGGATTCATAGGACATTCATAACTTTAAGGCATAGACACTAAGACACTAATGATCACAAGACACAGACATAGATAAACATAAGCACTAAAATTCGAAAAACAGAAGAATAAAGAACAAGGAAATCAAGGAACGGGTCCACCTTAGTGATGGCGGCTCTTCCTTCCTCTTGAGGATCCTATGGAGTGCTTGAGCTCCTCAATGTCTCTTCCTTGTCTTTGTTGCTCCTCTCTCATGATTCTTTGGTCTTCTCTAATTTCATGGAGGATGATGGAGTGTTCTTGGTGCTCCACCCTTAGTTGTCCCATGTTGGAACTCAATTCTCCTAGGGAGGTGTTTAATTGCTCCCAATAGTTTTATGGAGGAACGTGCATCCCTTGAGGAATCTCAGGGATCTCGTGATGAGTGGGGTCTCTTGTGTGCTCCATCCTTTTCTTAGTGATGGGCTTGTCCTCATCAATAGGGGTGTCTCCCTCTATGTCAACTCCAACTGAATAACAGAGGTGACAAATGAGATGAGGAAAGGCTAACGTTGCCAAGGTAGAGGACTTGTCTGCCACCTTATAAAGTTCTTGGGATATAACCTCATGAACTTCTATTTCTTCTCCAATCATGATGCTATGAATCATGATAGCCCGGTCTATAGTAACTTCGGACCGGTTGCTAGTGGGAATGATTGAGCGTTGGATAAACTCCAACCATCCTCTAGCCACGGGTTTGAGGTCATGCCTTCTCAATTGAACCGGCTTCCCTCTTGAATCTCTCTTCCATTGGGCGCCCTCTTCACATATGATTGTGAGGACTTGGTCCAACCTTTGATCAAAGTTGACCCTTCTAGTGTAAGAATGTTCATCTCCTTGCATCATGGGCAAGTTGAACGCCACCCTCACACTTTCCGGACTAAAATCCAAGTATTTCCCCCGAACCATAGTAAGATAATTCTTTGGATCCGGGTTCACACTTTGATCATGGTTCTTGGTGATCCATGCATTGGCATAGAATCTTGAACCATCAAGATTCCGACTTGTTGAATGGGGTTGGTAAGAACTTCCCAACCTCTTCTTCGGATCTCATGTTGGATCTCCGGATATTCACCCTTTTTGAGTGAAAAAGGGACCTCGGGGATCGCCTTCTTCAAGGCCACAACTTCATAGAAGTGGTCTTGATGCACCCTTGAGATGAATCTCTCCATCTCCCATGACTCGGAGGTGGAAGCTTTTGCCTTCCCTTTCCTCTTTCTAGAGGTTTCTCCGGCCTTGGATGCCATAAATGGTTATGGAAAAACAAAAAGCAATGCTTTTACCACACCAAACTTAAAAGGTTTGCTCGTCCTCGAGCAAAAGAAGAAAGAAGAGAGTAGAGGAAGAAGAAATGAGGAGAAAGGGAATGGCTTTGTATTCGGCCAAAGGGGAGAGAAATGGTGTGTATGTTGTGTGAAAATGAAGGGGTGAAGGAGGGTTTATATAGGAGAGGGGGATGGGAGGGTTCGGCCATTTGAGGGTGGGTTTGGGTGGGAAAGTGGTTTGAATTTGAATGGTAAGGTAGGTGGGGTTTTATGAAGGATGGATGTGAGTGGTGAAGAGAAAGATGGGATTTGATAGGTGAAGGGTTTTTGGGGAGGAGGTGTTGAGGTGATTGGTGAATGGGTGAAGAAGAGAGAGAGAGTGGTAGGGTAGGTGGGGATCCTGTGGGGTCCACAGATCCCGAGGTGTCAAGGAAAAGTCATCCCTGCACCAAATGGCAAGCAAAATCTCGTTTTGTGCCAATTCTGGCGTTAAACGCCGGGCTGGTGCCCATTTCTGGCGTTTAACGCCAGCTTCTTGCCCATTTCTAGCGTTTAACGCCAGTCTGGTGCCCCTTTCTGGCGTTAAACGCCCAGAATGGTGCCAGACTGGGCGTTAAACGCCCAACAGCTAACCTCACTGGCGTTTAAACGCCAGTGGGTGCGTCCTCCAGGGTGTGCTGTTTTTCTTCCTATTTTTCATTCTGTTTTTGCTTTTTTCATTGATTTTGTGACTTCTCATGATCATCAACCTACAAAAAAGAGATAATAACAAAATAAAATAGATAAAATATAACATTGGGTTGCCTCCCAACAAGCGCTTCTTTAATGTCATTAGCTTGACAGAGGGCTCTCATGGAGCCTCAGAAATGCTCAGAGCTATGTTGGAACCTCCCAACACCAAACTTAGAGTTTGAATGTGGGGGTTCAACACCAAACTTAGAGTTTGGTTGTGGCCTCCCAACACCAAACTTAGAGTTTGACTGTGGGGGCTCTGTTTTGCTCTGTTTTGAGGGAAGCTCTTCATGCTTCCTCTCCATGGTGATAGAGGGATATCCTTGAGCCTTAAACATAAGGGATTCTTCATTCACTTGAATGATCAACTCTCCTCTATCAACATCAATCACAGCCTTTGCAGTGGCTAGGAAGGGTCTGCCAAGGATGATGGATTCATCCATGCACTTCCCAGTCTCTAGGACTATGAAATCAGTAGGGATGTAATGGTCTTCAACTTTAACCAGAACATCCTCTACAAGTCCATGGGCTTGCTTTCTTGAGTTGTCTGCCATCTCTAGTGAGATTTTTGCAGCTTGCACCTCAGAGATCCCTAACTTCTCCATTACAGGGAGAGGCATGAGGTTTACACTTGACCCTAAGTCACACAAGGCCTTCTTGAAGGTCATGGTGCCTATGGTACAAGGTATTGAAAACTTCCCAGGATCCTGTCTCTTTTGAGGCAGTTTCTGCCTAGACAAGTCATCCAGTTCTTTGGTGAGCAAAGGGGGTTCATCCTCCCAAGTCTCATTTCCAAATAACTTGTCATTTAGCTTCATGATTGCTCCAAGGTATTTAGCAACTTGCTCCTCAATGACATACTCATCCTCTTCAGAGGAAGAATACTCATCAGAGCTCATGAACGGCAGAAGTAAGTCCAATGGAATCTCTATGATCTCAGTTTGAGCCTCAGATTCCCATGGTTCCTCATTTGGGAACTCATTGGAGGCCAGTGGACGCCCAGTGAGGCCTTCCTCAGTGGCGTTCACTGCCTCTTCCTGCTCCCAAAATTCGGCCATGTTGATGGCCTTGCACTCTCCTTTTGGATTTTCTTCTGTATTGCTTGGAAGAGTACTAGGAGGGAGTTCAGTAATTTTCTTGCTCAGCTGACCCACTTGTCCCTCCAAATTTCTAATGGAGGACCTTGTTTCAGTCATGAAACTTTGAGTGGTTTTGATCAGATCAGAGACCATGGTTGCTAAGTCAGAGTTATTCTGCTTAGAACTCTCTGTCTGTTGCTGAGAAGATGATGGAAAAGGCTTGCTATTGCTAAACCTGTTTCTTCCACCATTATTGTTATTGAAACCTTGTTGAGGTCTCTGTTGATCCTTCCATGAAAGATTTGAATGATTCCTCCATGAAGGATTGTAGGTGTTTCCATAGGGTTCTCCCATGTAATTCACCTCTTCTATTGAAGGGTTCTCAGGATCATAAGCTTCTTCCTCAGATGAAGCCTCCTTAGTACTGCTTGGTGCATTTTGCATTCCAGACAGACTTTGAGAAATCATATTGACTTGTTGAGTCAATATTTTGTTCTGAGCCAATATGGCATTCAGAGTGTCAATCTCAAGAACTCCTTTCTTCTGACTAATCCCATTGTTCACAGGATTTCTCTCAGAAGTGTACATGAATTGGTTATTTGCAACCATTTCAATCAGTTCTTGAGCTTCAGTAGGCGTCTTCTTCAGATGAAGAGATCCTCCAGCAGAGCTATCCAAGGACATCTTGGACAGTTCAGAGAGACCATCATAGAAAATTCCTATGATGCTCCATTCAGAAAGCATATCAGAAGGACACTTTCTGATTAATTGTTTGTATCTTTCCCAAGCTTCATAGAGGGATTCTCCTTCCTTCTGTCTGAAGGTTTGGACTTCCACTCTAAGCTTACTCAATTTTTGAGGTGGAAAGAACTTTGCCAAGAAGGCATTGACTAGCTTTTCCCAAGAGTCCAGGCTTTCTTTAGGTTGAGAGTCCAACCATGTTCTAGCTCTGTCTCTTACAGCAAAAGGGAATAGCATAAGTCTGTAGACCTCAGGGTCAACCCCATTAGTCTTGACAGTGTCACAGATTTGCAAGAATTCAGCTAAAAACTGATGAGGATCTTCCAATGGAAGTCCATGGAACTTGCAATTCTGTTGCATTAGAGAAACTAATTGAGGCTTAAGCTTAAAGTTGTTTGCTCCAATGGCAGGGATATAGATGCTTCTCCCATAGAAGTCGGGAGTAGGTGCAGTAAAGTCACCCAGCACCTTCCTTGCATTGTTGGCATTGTTGTTTTCGGCTGCCATATGTTCTTTTTCTTTGAAGAATTCGGTCAGGTCCTCTAAAGAGATTTGTGCTTTGGCTTCTCTTAGCTTTCTCTTCAAGGTCCTTTCAGGTTCAGGATCAGCCTCAACAAGAATGCCTTTGTCTTTGCTCCTGCTCATAAGAAAGAGAAGAGAACAAGAAAATATGGAATCCTCTATGTCTCAGTATAGAGATTCCTTGAAATGTCAGAGGAAAAGAAGAGTAGAAGACAGAAGTAGAAAATTCGAACTTATCAAAGGAGATGGAGTTCGAATTTTGCATTAAGGAATAGTGTTAGTTCATAAATAGAAGGATGTGAGAAGAAGGGAAGTGATTTTCGAAAATTGAGTGAAAATTTTGAAAACATTTTTGAAAAACATTACTTAATTTTTGAAAATGAAAGTGGGAAAGAAGTGAAGTGTTTTTTTTTTGAAAAAGATTTTGAAATTAGAAATCAAAGAGATTTGATTGAAAATTATTTTGAAAAAGATGTGGTTAAGAAAATATGATTGGTTTTAAAAAGATGTGATTGAGAAGATATGATTTGAAAAACATTTTAAAAAGATTTGATTTTGAAAATTAAAAACTTGGCTAACAAGAAAAGATATGATTCAAACATTAAACCTTTCTCAACAGAAAAGGCAACATACTTGAAATGTTGAATCAAATCATTAATTGGTAGCAAGTATCTTTGAAAAAAGAAAGAAATTAAATTTGAAAGAGATTTGATTGAAAAGATATGATTTGAAAAAGATTTGATTTTGAAAAACTTTGAAAACCTGAAAAAAAATTGCATTGAAAACAGAATCTTCCCCCTTGTGCCATCCTGGCGTTAAACGCCCAGAATGGTGCACATTCTGGCGTTTAACGCCCAAAACTATACCTTTTTGGGCGTTAAACGCCCAACCAGGTACCCTGGCTGGCGTTTAAACGCCAGTCTGTCCTTCTTCACTGGGCGTTTTGAACGCCCAGCTTTTTCTGTATAATTCCTCTGCTGTATGTTCTGAATCTTCAATTCTCTGTATAATTGACTTGAGAAGACACAAATTAAAATATTTTTGGATTTTTAATAATAAGGAAAAGTCAAAATGCAACAAGAATCAAATAACAATGCATGCAAGACACCAAACTTAGTAGTTTGTATACTACTGACACTAATGAGAATGCATATGAGACACACAAATACTCAAGTCAAGAGAATTCAAAGATTAGAGTAAGAAATCATCAAGAACTACTTGAAAATCCTTAAGACACATGAATGAATGCATGCAATTGACACCAAACTTAAGATGAGACACTAGACTCAAACAAGAAATTTTTGGATTTTATGATTTTTTTGATTTTTTTTTGTGTTTTTCGAAAATTAAGTGGAAAAAGGTATCAAAGTTCTTAATGAGAATTCCAGGAATCATGCAATGTTAGTCTAAAGCTTCAGTCTAAAGGAATTAGACATGGTTAGCCAAGCTTCAGCAGAACACTGCATTCAAGAGCTAAATTGATGAAGATCAATCAGCTTTGGTGATGATAAGAACATCACCTTGAAACACTAGAATTCATTCTTAAGAACTCTGAAGAGAAAAAAAAATACCTAATCTAAGCAACAAGATGAACCGTCAGTTGTCCAAACTGAACAATCCCCGGCAACGGCGCCAAAAACTTGGTGCGCAAAATTGTGAACAATACTTTTCACAACTCTCATAATCCCCGGTCATGAACCCCAAAAAAACTTGGTGTTCAATACCATGGCATTACACAACTTCGCACAACTAACCAGCAAGTGCACTGGGTCGTCCAAGTAATAAACCTTACGCGAGTAAGGGTCGATCCCACGGAGATTGTTAGTATGAAGCAAGCTATGGTTATCTTGTAAATCTTAGTTAGGTAAACTCAATTGATATGATGATGAACGAAAATAACAATAAGATAAAGATAGAGGTACTTATGTAATTCATTGGTAGGAACTTCAGATAAGCGCATGAAGATGCCTTCCCTTCCGTCTCTCTGCTTTCCTACAGTCTTCATCCAATCCTTCTTACTCCTTTCCATGGCAAGCTTATGTAGGGTTTCACCGTTGTCAATGGCTACCTCCCATCCTCTCAGTGAAAACGATTGCATATGCTCTGTCACAGCACGCGGAATTCAGCTGTCGGTTCTCGGTCAGGCCGGAATAGAATCCATCGATTCTTTTGCGTCTGTCACTAACGCCCCGCCTGCTAGGAGTTTGAAGCACGTCACAGTCATTCAGTCATTGAATCCTACTCAGAATACCACAGACAAGGTTAGACCTTCCGGATTCTCTTGAATGCCGCCATCAGTTCCAGCCTATACCACAAAGATTCCGATTAAAGAATCCAAGAGATATTCACCCAATCGAAGGTAGAACAGAGGTGGTTGTCAGTCACATGTTCATAGGTGAGAATGATGATGAGTGTCACGGATCATCACATTCATCAAGTTGAAGAACAAGTGATATCTTAGAACAAGAACAAGCGGAATTGAATGGAAGAACAATAGTAATTGCATTAATACTCGAGGTACAGCAGAGCTCCACACCTTAATCTATGGTGTGTAGAAACTCCACCGTTGAAAATACATAAGAACAAGAGTGATCATTGGTTTCGGCCCCAGAGAGGTAACCAGAAGAACCAAGATGAAAATACAATAGTAAAAGGTCCTACTTATAGAAAACTAGTAGCCTAAGGTTTACAGAAATGAGTAAATGACATAAAAATCCACTTCCGGGCCCACTTGGTGTGTGCTTGGGCTGAGCAATGAAGCATTTTCGTGTAGAGACTCTTCTTGGAGTTAAACGCCAGCTTTAGTGCCAGTTTGGGCGTTTAACTCCCATTTGGGTGCCAGTTCCAGCGTTTAACGCTGGGATTTCTGAGGGTGACTTTGAACGCCGGTTTGGGCCATCAAATCTTGGGCAAAGCATGGACTATCATATATTGCTGGAAAGCCCAGGATGTCTACTTTCCAACGCCGTTGAGAGCGCGCCAATTGGGCTTCTGTATCTCCAGAAAATCCATTTCGAGTGCAGGGAGGTCAGAATCCAACAGCATCTGCAGTCCTTTTTAGTCTCTGAATCAGATTTTTGCTCAGGTCCCTCAATTTCAGCCAGAAAATACCTGAAATCACAGAAAAACACACAAACTCATAGTAAAGTCCAGAAAAGTGAATTTTAACTAAAAACTAATAAGAATATACTAAAAACTAACTATATCATACCAAAAACATACTAAAAACAATGCCAAAAAGCGTACAAATTATCCGCTCATCATTAAGCCACTGTACCGATAGGTGCAGGAGCGTAGCGGTTTGGTTTGCTTAGGTAGTGTTTCATATATTTCCTTTGTGCGGAGAACTCCCCGAAGGTTCTAAACAATCTTCATCGATCATCCGTTCTGGTTGGTTGTCGTCCATCCACTGTTGGCCTATAGTTTGTGCTCGACCCTCTTTCTCGACCTCCCTTTCGGGTTGATTGGCCTCAACTAGCTGCCCATGGGTGAAAAAAGCCATTAGGGCGGTTGTTTTGATTGTCTTAGATGCCCCGATAACGTACTTGGCCTCCTAACTACTTTATAATAAGTAATAAGGAAAGGCCAATCCCCTATCTAATTTTGGGGGACGAGGAACTTCTATTCTTTTTCATTTCGAATGCAGCAGACAGTCAGGAGGTACACTAGCTGGCAGGATTGCTTTTGAATCGAAAGACGTTAAACAACAACAACAAGCACTCAAGCTACAAGAGAATAGGAAGAGCTACAACTGCTATAACCGAAATGCCGATACACTAAAAGGATTAAGGCATCAGAGAAAAAGAATGATTTGACTTCTCAATTACCAAGTGTGGGTAAGGTCGCCAGGAAAGACCCTATTTTTTGGGAGATTATGTAAGCATATGATCTTCAATCCTTACTTGGAAGGAAGACTTCTATAGTTTTGAACCTATAGAATTAAGCTAGCTATCACTCTTTTCTGCTGCCAATGGATCGAGATGATACCCGACACCAGCATTTAGTTTAGATGAATACTTGAAAAGATGCCCTGAAATCGCACGGTTAGGGCTGCGAACCGACGCTTAGACTCCTTTGATTAGTCGGACTTCTCGCTAAATCTTATGCAAGAAACCCTAGTGTTTTAATAAACTCTTTCTACTAGTGGTCTCTCACTTTCATTCCGGATTGAACCACTCGTCGCTCACTCTTCTTTTCAATCCTTTAGGACTTTAAGATATGTCCTGAAAAAATCATATTTTTTCTCTTTTCTAAGAATCGTCATGATCTAAGACCCCCTTGACTGACTTAACATGCATTCTAGCAGCTTCTGAAATGAAAACCCGATCCATGGAACCATCTTTTCTTTGAAAAGAAAGAGCTTGTTGAACCCGTCCTCAGACAGACCACTGGCACCCAATCTCTTTACTAGATTGGACCATGGGTCGTCACTCCTACATCCAAGATGTGGCACATCCATCGAATTAGTAGTAGATATACACACCAATTAAATTGAATATAGGATCAATGGTACTGCTTTCTATGCTATGCTATGATGTAAAGGATATGTGGGTTTAAGATTCTTGCTCTTAGTCTTTCGGGGGTTGTAATTTTTATTTGAGCCCTCAAATAAGAACGAGGCCCATCCCAGAAATGGGGTGGGGAAGGAGAAGTGGGCATGTGGGTCTCATTCACTTTACTATTTCTCTTTTTTAGGAGGAAGATTTCCCACAACGAAAGACCAAGAATGGCCTCTTTGAAAGAAGACGACAGACATGCTGGGAAAGAAAAGAAAGGAGATGTGGCCTAAGTAGGTACAACAAAAGGTACTAGTATGGGTGCAATATGCGATTGAAAGCTCTTCTTTGGCAGGTTTCATGATTTGCTAATCCGATCTTGTAAGTTGGCTTATCTTAAGCCACCGACTGAGACGATGACTTGAAAGCCGGGTAGAAATAAGACCAATCGAAAACCTTGGAAGCAACAAATCGCGGGGCGTAAGTTGTTGAATAAGCTTTGGGTCTTGAGGCAGATGTGGCATCTTCTGAACCACCGTAGTTAGGGGGAAAAGCTCATCTTTTTTCAATGCAACCAGAGGGCTCTTAGTACGCTAACGCTACTACCTGCCCAGTAAGAGGATGTTTTTAGGTTTATGTCGTCAAAAGAAAGGGCTTCCCTATCAACACAAAGAATAAATAAAATAAGGATTGGATTTCATCAAGAAAAGACAAAAACCGCATTGAGTGGGGGCCTGCCTTAAAATAGCCTTTACAGAGCTTCTCTATTAAGAGCTGCTAGTTGGTGGTTGAGGAGTAATAGGTTCCGCATAAGCTACATTTCGTGGGAGAGGCACCTTTGCATTACTTCCGAACTCGTTTTTCATCTACAGACATTGGGTCGCTAAAGCCAATAGTTCGGTGCCCGAATACCCATCTTTGGTTGCAGCTTCGGCTGAAGCCTCTACTTCATCCTTCCTTACCATCCCCGACTACTGGTCGGGCAACGATTTCGGTTAAAGATTTTGCCTTTACCTACCCACCGATTCTTTTGAGAAGAATGAATTCAGAAGCCACACAATACTAAAGAGCACACCGCAGCTCACAACGCAATAGCGCGCTCCTTTCCCTTACCGCTATAACCGTGCTCTCGCATGGGCTGCTTGCTTTGTTGTTCCCACGGTAAAGTAAAAAAAAAAGCTAAAAGTAGGCTCGCAATATGCGAGCTATATGAGATGTTTGCCTTTATACGGCTTCGCTATCACTCCTATGAAGTGGTGGCCTTCTAGAAGCTTCGCCAGAAGCAAGCAAGATAAGGTCGCTCTCCTCCGCTCGTTCCGTACTTGACTTACGAGCTCGTGTAGTACTTGCCCCTATCTCTAACTCTAAAGGGGCTTATGCACTCCACTCGCTGTCTACTAAACGAGCCTTAGAGCGAGCAAAGCCTTCCATTTAGTGGCTTCCCCCCTTATCCCTCACCCTACTCTTTCATTTTTGCTTAAGCTTCCCCTGTTGTTTGTGGGATTAATTGATTGGATACCCGAGAACCATAATCTTTACTAGGAACAGCTTCTACGATGATAGGCGTAAAGGCATGATTAGTTCCACAAATCTCACTGCACTGACCATAGTAAACCCCTTTTCGTTGTACCGAAATAGAGATCTGATTTAAACGACCAGGTACAACATCACATTTGACACCTAAGGAAGGTACAACCCAACTATGAGGTACATCAGCAGGTGTTACAATAATACGTAGATGAGTTTTGGCTGGTACAACCACTCTATTATCCACTTCTAATAAACGTGATTGACCCAATTCTAGATCATCTTCTGGAATTGTATAACTGTCAAAAGTGAGTGACTGTTCATCGGAACTGTTATAGTCTGAATACTCATAAGTCCGATACCATTGATGTCCAATAGCTTTGATAGTAATGGCTGGATCTACTACTACCTCGTCCATTAAGTATAACAAAGCAAATGATGGTATAGCAATGAACATCGGGATGATACTAGGAAATATGGTCCAAAGAATCTCGATAGTAGTTCCATGAACAATCCTTTGCGGGATTGGGTTTTTTTGATAGTGGAAATGCCATAAAGCGCGAACCAAGATCCGTGATATGAAAACCAAAATCAGAATGAGGAAGAAAAAGATATCGTGATGTAAATCGATTATTCCTTGCATCATAGGACTTGCTGCGTCTTGAAATCCTAATTGCCATGGCTCCGCTGCATCACACAAAGCTGCTTTATCGGGTAATATACCCAACCTATTCGATAGATCCAGGGCATCCTTATAGGCTTCACCTTCTATTTCGTTTTTGTTCAAATCATCTAACAGGTGCTCCAGAAAAGGGATATTGTTGCTTTCGCCATGTAAAGCTTCGGCTGTACTCAGAACGTCTTGGTCACTCTTGTTAGTCATCAACTCTCCCAATTTATCGTGTATATCAGATTGAAGCTCTACTATACGTTCACTGTCCGGGTTAAGACTCGGATGATCCTCATCAATACCACGAGTCTCGTAATTATAATTAGAAGGAGCCGGCTGCTCCACCTCAACATCACTTGCTATGGAAGGTAATGAGGGGACAGATGGAACCGAGTCAGCTGGTAAGGGTGGCAGGTCAGAAGGGACCGATGGAAAATCATTCCACATAGAAGCTGTATCACTCGAAGTTGAGTTAAAACTCTTCTCATCAAATAAAGAGATGCGTCGAACGTTGTTAAACATAGTGATTGATCTAAAATAATTCCCTCCAGACAGACTGAACTCTGAACTCTATCAAGCCTATAGGAGTAGTGAAGAACTCTTGTGAAATGTGCTTGGTTGTTGACCAAAGAAAAGCATGGGAGTCGAAAGGCGGTCGAGTTAAGTAAAGACTCAAAACAATAAAATCCTGGAACACTATCTATATCTTTTTTTCCTCAAGGATAGAGCATTTTAGATCTTAGGCGAACGAGGGTTACCAGCTCTACGACCTCGCAAGGCGCTACTGTAGTGCTCTTTGGGCCTGCCGCTTTCTCAATCGAAAATGAAAAGTGTCAAGATTAGCCTACTGAAGGATTCTTTCTATCACCCTACGTAATTTCTTGATGGATTTTTTGCCATCACCTACGCAATTTCAAAGTTGCATTTTGAATGAGAAAAGACACAGAATAAAGGCAATAAAGGCAATGGAAACCTAGAAAGAACACCTTCCTAATCTCAATGAAGAAAGACTTTCCAGCAAGCAATCAAATAGGTTCAAGCACCTCTACTTTCAGGTTCAGGCAGTTCCTTTATTGAAGTTTTTCGGGTAAAGGGGCATGGATTGAATCTTCTTATTAGCCCCTGATCCTATCTTTCTTCTCTTAAGATATTTCTAGTTAAAAAGTCCTTCTTCTTTAATCGGTTGCACCAACTTGTTCCCGCTTTGGGATGGGAACTAGGTTGGAATTCAAAGAAAACACATGCGAAAGGCAGCGTGATGACAGTTGATCTTTGGCTTACTTACTAATTGTGGGCACGAAACGAAAATAGAGAAGTTAAGCAAATAACTAATTGGCGTGGGGGAGGAAAATCCTCTTTTGCACATCCTTTAGTTTAGTTGGGCTAAAAACTTCTCCGCTAGGTCGGAAGCCTTTGAGTGTACAAGGGGTACAGAAAAACCTTACCTATTCGAAAAAGAGAATCTTGACCCTTATTTCATAGGGTTGGGAATGGGAACAAGAAGAATCACTAACAACCAGAAAGAAGTCCTTTTGGCTTTCTTTCTCTAAGTAGCTTTGGTAAGCTATTGCCTTACCAACTAACTAATAAAAGGAGTAGTAGTAGCAGTCGCCCCTCCTCGGGTGGATTCCCCTTTTTACTCCTAAAACGAAGGATCAAAAGAAATCTCTCGTACTTTTTTTTCTTTAGTACTAAAAAGGCGAGCTTTCCTGGCATATCATATGCCATTTCACTAGCTTCATTATCTGACTTCTCACCTGGGCTAAGCCCCGAACTTGGGACTACATAAAAAAGAAAATCCCTTCCCATTAGTAGAGGATGAGTTGGGAACATCAAGAAAAACCTAAGCTCGCGCCTTGGAAAATAATAGACTTATTGGTACCTAGATAGCGCCTCCTAACACGGGAAAGAAAACGCTGCTGGGTTACGGACAAAAAATACTTATTCGAAAAAAACCAGATTCCGTAGACTCGAACGCAACCAATTAACAACACTCCATTCTAGTCTCAAGATTTGGAACATTACAACCATATTGCCGATAGCGCTCTTTTCGTTTTTCGTCCCATCATATGGTAACCGCCGAATGATCCACAGGAAAGGTGGCAGGAATCAAACCTAGCTTGTGTAGCCCCCTAATGGTTTAGGTAAGCAAGCCTCCATAGCCTTCTGCGCCCCAACGGCACCTTTCCTTTTGATCATTCAACTAGGTGTGATATACCAAATTCCGATTCTGAGAATGTCTTTCCAGAAGGGTATAGGACTGACAAAACAACCTCAACTGAATAAGCCGAAACCACAGAACGATAAGAAGAAAGGGCATAAAGCTAAGCAAAGGAAAGCTATTTCTCGCGCAACGTGCCACTGATGTGTGCCCTAAGGTGGTTAGTTACCAATGAAGACCTGAGTCGTCGAATTGGATCTGTACAATTTCTCAATCCTGACTGCTGCTTGTTTTATAGTGCGTACAACTATCGTCCGCAGTCAACCTTACTTCGGTACAGATGATTGATGTGTCATGTTCCTAACCATAGGATTGCTCCACTAGAGAGGTCAGGCATTCATTACTACAATTACCAGCATCTCTTCTTTCCCTGCTCCAATATGAGTTGAGATTCTCAGAGTTTAGAGTAAAGTATGAGTAGAATGTCAGAGGTCTTCTAGGGTCACTCTCCTCATTTATTCAATGCTTTGGAGGAAGAGGGGCAGCAGACAAGGAGAGCACTTGGCATTGGTTCATTTCATGCTACGATGCCGTCTCCCCATCTCTGGTTGGAGCAGGGATGAGACCCTATAGTCTCTATCTAGTGCTCTTCTGGCTTGGTATCCATTTAAGTCTCAATGTCTTTCCTTCCCTGTGTATGATATGAGTTTTGAGTAGTCGATGAGACTAGTCAGATTCTCCTATAGGTATAATCCTTGTCTTTGTTCTTTTTCAATGCTTGAGGGACTTCTGTCAATGCTCCGGGTACTACTAGGCACAACATAGCAAGAAGTCATTCTGCTCTACAGCTATCCTTAGGAGTGCTGAGGTTCAAATCTAATTCGTGAGAAGAAGCCAAGCGAGAGACTATATCAAAAGAAAATGGAATTTCCGAGAAAGAGATCAAAGCGAGGAAATTGAGAGGTGATGAAGCTGTAGTGGCTCTCCCCCGGTTTGTATTAGTGAGAAGGGCCAGAGATTCGTTTGTCTTTTGTCTCATGCAGGGCACCTTTTCTTTATGCTAAGCAGCAAGCGTAGTTTTTCCCCGGGTAATGCATGAAATAAGGGGCTTTTTGTTGCCCTTGTTTCCTAGAATCGAGACTCGGAAGGTTTTTCTTATGGCTTGTTTTTCCCCTCCCGCTCGATCTACGGATATCTATCTAATGCGGCGTGTTGCGATTCGTCTTTTTTTTGAAAAAATGGGCACAAAGCCAGGCATTTAGTGATGGGATAGATATAGAACCAAAATCGGCTGCCAAAAGGACCCCGTTTGTGGTTTAAGGCTAAGTTCATTCTTCGATATATCTCACTCGAGATGTAAGTTTACTAGTCTTCTAGTTGAGTTTCCCCTACCCCTGCATCTATCTCATTCGCTGAGATAGGTTTCATTCAAAGAGAGCGTTATCGGCAATATGGTTGTAATGTTCCAAATCTTGAGACTAGAATGGAGTGTTGTTAATTGGTCGCGTTCGAGTCTACGGAATCTGGTTTTTTGTTATATATATGTCGTAATGTGAATTCAGGTGTATATATATAAATCGGTGCTTGACTTCTGGACATTTGAGGCTTGGTGGAGGTTGGGTGTTATAGTTTTGAAGATTTTGGAACCTTATGGCTGTGTTCAGTGCCTTTGGTGGTGTCTCGGGTTATACGGAAAATCGGCCAAGGTATGGTTTAGGTTTCTCGTATTTAATATATAATGTTCTATGAAAACTTAGGTCAGATGACCATAGGATAGGTTGGAACGTATGAGTATGTTTAATGTTTAATGATTAGAACCCTTGATGTTGATTGCTATTTATGATGATAGAATGTTAAGTGATGAGTTGATGATGATTGACATAATGATATGAATGTAAGTATATATTGAATTGGTGAATGATAATCTTGTTCATGTATTTGGGAAATTGATGCATGGGATTGTTAAGATTAAGGAATGGTAGGATGTGAAGGTTGTTGTGGTGATGGAAAGGATATATTGTGTTGATATTTTGGTGTATAGTATGTTGAGTTTGAGTTGGGTTTTAAAGAAAATCGAGGTTTTGAGGTTTTGTGTAAAGTTGATTTTTGACCGAATTTTGGCGAGTCATAACTCGGCTTCCGGACTCCCAAATGTTTTCAAATTTTTTTTCACAAGAAAACTGGGTTCGTGAAGCTTACGCCGTTGTCAGAACAAATGAAAAATGATTTAAAACAAAAAAGTTATACGTGTCAGAAGTTTGGGATTCAAAACTAAAATTCTACAGATTTTCAGACTTAACCATTTTTCTGATCAGAACTCAATGTATGCATACGCATACCCTTCATTCGCGAAGGGTCGCTAATCGGGGGGAAAACTTGTCTCGCAACAAATCTCCCTTCGGCAAGTGTACCGAATTGTCGTCAAGTAAAACTCACAATAGAGTGAAGTCGAATCCCACATAGATTAACGGATTAAGCAATCAATGGTTAATTGATTATCCTAGTTAGACGATTCAAATTTGGATGAGGAGCAGCAGGAATTGTAAATTGACAAAAAAGTAAAGAAAGCAATAAAGTGCAGAAAAGTAAAATGGCAAGAAAAGTAAATGTAAGAACTAAAAATAAAATGAACATTGGGATCGAGAGATATTGCAATCCTCCGGATCAAGTTCATTCTCATCTCTTCCTCAATCAATGCACTCATTGATCTCCTTGGCAATCTTAAGTGATTGAATTACAATTTCTTGTAATTCAATCTCTCAAATCTTGATCAATAGCCAATTCCTTGGTCAATTGCTCATGAGAAGAGATGAAGTATGGTCACTGATTATACCACATGCATTTCCCAAATCAAGTGTTGAGAGGATTATAGCCACATATCCATCCAAACCCAATTTGGTCCAGCATGAGAAAGCATTTCTAGCTTGATTCCTTCATTCCTCTTTCAAGGTTCAAAAGAGATCCAAGTATGAATAGCTTCTTTTCCAAGATAACTACCCAATTGGATGAAGATCGAAAGCTTTCAAGAAAAATCAAGAGAAAAGATAGAAGAATAAGAAGAATAAGAATAAGAACTACACTTAATCCATTGAATCACAATAGAGCTTTCTAACCCAATGTAAAGAGTTAGTTGGTCATTGCTCTACTAAAATAGAAAAAGAAAGAAAGTGCAGAAAAGCAAAGATGAAGATTAAAACTGAAAATAAAACTTCAAAATTCATAAAGGAAAAGTACAAGGAAAGAAAAGGAAAAGTGTGTGAGGGGAGGGAGTCCGAAGACCCCTCTTCAATCCCCTAATTCCCGAATCAGTCCCCTCCCGTTCTCTTTCAAAGTAAAAACTAAGGCCTTTATATAGGCTCTCCTAAATTACAAAGTAAATTACAATTAAATGAAATTCCTATTCTAGATGCTTCTTGTGGTCTTGATTGGTTGACAATTGTGGGCTTGCTTGCTTGGGCTTTGAAGTGGACTTGAGAGAGAAGTGAGTAAAGTTGAGGTTCAGGTGCCAATGTTAGTGCTACCGTTAGC
Source organism: Arachis hypogaea (assembly GCF_003086295.3). Classification (NCBI taxonomy): domain Eukaryota; kingdom Viridiplantae; phylum Streptophyta; class Magnoliopsida; order Fabales; family Fabaceae; genus Arachis; species Arachis hypogaea. Next base: position 91,922,198 of record NC_092039.1, read on the forward strand.
CACACTAACGCTACAAGTTTGGCGTTAGTGCTGAAGTTGGTGTCGCTAACATCACACTTGCTACCATTTGGTATTTTTGGGGCTTAAAAGATGCCTCTGGTTTGTTCTTCAATTTCATGCCCACTATAGAGTATTATACATCGTTGAAAAGCTCTGAATGTCAGCTTTCTAACGCAACTGGAATCACCTCAATTGGACCTCTGTAGCTCAAGTTACGCTCCTTTGAAGTAGACATGGTCGCTGGCATATATGCCAACGTTACTGGAAATGTTGATTGCCAATAACGCTAGCAATCAGGGCTTCATTATTTCCAGTTTCTGAAGCTCAAACTTAGTGTCCATCCCATACTATTATACATTGTTGGAAATCCCTGGATGTCTACTTTCCAATGCCTTTGGAAGCGCATCATTTAAAGCTCCAAAACTCGAGTTACACTTCTTGGAATGTGAAGAGGTCAGTTGACATTAATACAGGTTGATACCATGTTCATCATTGCACTTTCGGGGCAGGTTTTCTCCCTCAAATTTAGTGTCAACCATGTAGTGCCATATATGCTTGGAAAGCCCTGGAATCCTACTTTCCAATACCACTAAAATTACCTCATTTGGAGTTTTGTGGCTCAAGTTATGCGTTTTTGAAGAAGGCATGGTCAGGCTATCAGGTACCACGTTAACTAAGTTAACGTGGGAGTTAACATGGCTCATGGTGGCATGTGTGGCTCCTTCCAACGTTAGTGACAATGTTGGGTGTCACTAACGTTGGCGAGCACCTTCTTTTTTCACACATTAGCCTCCACGTTAACTAAGTTAACGTGGAAGTTAACGTGGCTCCTTGGGGGTTATGTGGTTGCTTCCAACGTTAGTGACAATGTTGGGTGTCACTAACGTTGTCGACCACTTTGTTCCTTCACGTTAGCTTCCACGTTAACTAGGTTAACGTGGGAGTTAACGTGGCTTAATGTGCTTTGGCCAACGATAGTGACAATGTTGAGTGTCACTAACGTTGGCTTCCCCCCTTCCTTCTTAACGTTAGAGGCCACGTTAACTAGGTTAACGTGGCCACTCATGAGCTTGGTCCAACGTTAGTGATAATATTAAGTGTCACTAACGTTGGCTCCATTTCCTTTCTTCAAAGTTAATGCCACTAACTTTTCTCACTAACGTTGTGGCTTTCCTTCCTTCCACGTTAGTGCCCACGTTAGTGTAACTAACGTAGCCACTAACGTGGCTCTTCTCTTCTTCTTTTGGCCTGAAATCAATCAAACAAAGTACATCAAAGTCTTGCTCTTAATCATGGGATCATGCATCATCCAATTTATCATTCAATTTATGCATAATTCTCATGAAATCATTCAAAATTTACAATGTTTGCTTGAATCAAGATGTAAGTGAATATCTACCCAAAACAAGCTTATTTCCTAAGAAAATGCGTGAAACTACCTTAAAAATAGTAAAGAAAAGGTCAATAAAACTGGCCAAAATGCCCTGGCATCACAACACCAAACTTAAAGCTTGCTTGTCCCTAAGCAAGTACTGGAACAAGAGAATGATGAATGGAATGCCAAGAGAAATGAGTCATTCTTGTGGAAGTCATGTCCCTGGTTTTATGGTGGTTTCATGCATAGGAACTTAGGTTCATTCCTGGCTTTCAGACCTTTATCATGTCATCGAATACTTACTGTGATTGCATCCCATGAGACTTTTATTCATTGATCCTTTTATTGTCATTTCAGGGCTTATTTTTGTTCTTAAGCTAAGTGCTTGATGAGCGGATAATTTGTACGCTTTTTGGCATTGTTTTTAGTATGTTTTTAGTATGATCAAGTTAGTTTTTAGTATATTTTTATTTGTTTTTAGTTAAAATTCACTTTTCTGGACTTTACTATGAGTTTGTGTGTTTTTCTGTGATTTCAGGTATTTTCTGGCTGAAATTGAGGGACCTGAGCAAAAATCTGATTCAGAGACTAAAAAGGACTGCAGATGCTGTTGGATTCTGACCTCCCTGCACTCGAAGTGGATTTTCTGGAGCTACAGAAGCCCAATTGGCACGCTCTCAACGGCGTTGGAAAGTAGACATCCTGGGCTTTCCAGAAATATATGATAATCCATTCTTTGCCCGAGATTTGATGGCCCAAACCGGCGTTCAAAGTCACCCTCAGAATTCCCAGTGTTAAACGCCGGAACTGGCACCAAAGTGGGAGTTAAACGCCCAAACTGGCATAAAAGCTGGCATTTAACTCCAAGAAGAGTCTCTACACGAAAATGCTTCAATGCTCAGCCCAAGCACACACCAAGTGGGCCCGGAAGTGGATTTTTATGTCATTTACTCATCTCTGTACACCCTAGGCTACTAGTTCTCTATAAGTAGGACCTTTTACTATTGTATTTTCATCTTTGGATCATTTTAGATCTTTTGATCATCTTTGGACATCTAGTTCTTAGATCATTGGGAGGCTGGCCATTCGGCCATGCCTAGACCTTGTTCTTATGTATTTTCAACGGTGGAGTTTCTACACAACATAGATTGAGGTGTGGAGCTCTGCTGTACCTCGAGTATTAATGCAATTACTATTGTTCTTCTATTCAATTCCGCTTGTTCTTGTTCCAAGATATCACTTGTTCTTCAACTTGATGAATGTGATGATCCGTGACACTCATCATCATTCTCACCTATGAACGTGTGCCTGACAACCACCTCCGTTCTACCTTAGATTGGGTGAATATCTCTTGGATTCCTGATACACGATGCATGGTTGATCGCCTGACAACCGAGTGCTCGCCTGACAACCGAGCCAGCCATTCCGTGAGATCAGAGTCTTCGTGGTATAGGCTAGAACTGATGGAGGCATTCAAGAGAATCCGGAAGGTCTAACCTTGTCTGTGGTATTCTGAGTAGGATTCAATGATTGAATGACTGTAACGTGCTTCAAACTCCTGAAGGCGGGGCGTTAGTGACAGACGCAAAAGAATCACTGGATTCTATTCCGGCCTGATCGAGAACCGACAGATGGATAGCCGTGCCGTGACAGGGTGCGTTGAACATTTCCACTGAGAGGATGGGAGGTAGCCACTGACAACGGTGAAACCCTTGCTTGAGCTTGCCATGGAAAGGAGTAAGAAGGATTGGATGAAGACAGTAGGAAAGCAGAGAGACGGAAGGGACATCATCTTCATACGCTTATCTGAAATTCCTACCAATGAATTACATAAGTATCTCTATCTTTACCTTTATGTTTTCGTATATCATCATTCATATCCATTTGAGTTTGCCTGACTAAGATTTACAAGATGACCATAGCTTGCTTCATACCAACAATCTCTGTGGGATGGACCCTTACTCGCGTAAGGTTTATTACTTGGACGACCCAGTACACTTGCTGGTTAGTTGTGCGAAGTTGTAGTGATCACAATTTCGTCCACCAAGTTTTTGGCGCCGTTGCCGGGGATTGTTCGAGTATGGACAACTGACGGTTCAGCTTGTTGCTTAGATTAGGTATATTTTTTTCTTCAGAGTTCTTAAGAATGAATTCTAGTGTTTTAAGGTGATGTTCTTATCATCACTAAAGCTGATTGATCTTCATCAATTTAGCTCCTGAATGCAATGTCCTGCTGAAGCTTGTTCAGCCATGTCTAATTCCTTTAGACTAAAGCTTTAGACTAACATTGCATGATTCCTGGAATTCTCATTAAGAATTTTGATACCTTTATTTTCTTTTTCCACTTAATTTTTGAAAAAGCACAAAAAATTTACAAAATCATAAAAACCAAAAATTTTGTATTTTTCTTGTTTGAGTCTAGTGTCTTATTTTAAGTTTGGTGTCAATTGCTTGCATTCATTCATGTGTCTTAAGGATTTTCAAGTTATTCTTGATGATTTACTTGCTCTGATCTTTGAATTCTCTTGACTTGAGTGTTTTATGTGTCTCATATGCATTCTCATTTTGTTAGTGTCAGTAGTATACAAACTGCTAAGTTTGGTGTCTTGCATGCATTGTTAATTGATTTTAGTTGCATTTTGATTATTCCTTATTATTAAAAATCCAAAAATATTTTTAATTTGTGTCTTCTCAAGTCAATAATACAGAGAATTGAAGATTCAGAACATTCAGCAGAGGAATTGCACAGAAAAAGCTAGGCGTTCAAAACGCCTAGTGAAGAAGGACAGACTGGCGTTTAAACGCCAGCCAGGGTACCTGGTTGGGCGTTTAACGCCCAAAAGGGTAGCATTTTGGGCGTTAAACGCCAGAATGTGCACCATTCTGGGCGTTTAACGCCAGGATGGCACAAGAGGGAAGATTTTGTTTTCAAATCAAATTTTTTCAAGTTTTCAATCTTTTCAATCAAATCTTTTTCAAAATCAATTTCTTTCTTTTTTTCAAAGATACTTGCTACCAATTAATGATTTGATTCAACATTTCAAGTATGTAGCCTTTTCTGTTGAGAAAGGTTTAATGTTTGAATCATATCTTTTCTTGATAGCCAAGTCATTAATTTTCAAAATCAAATCTTTTAAATTGTTTTTCAAATCATATCTTCTCAATCACATCTTTTTAAAACCAATCATATCTTCTTAACCACATCTTTTTCAAAATAACTTTCAATCAAATCTTTTTGATTTCTAATTTCAAATTCTTTTTCAAAAATCACTTGATTTCTTTCCCACTTTTATTTTCGAAAATCAATTAGTGTTTTTCAAAATGTTTTCAAAATCTTTTACTTGATTTTCGAAAATTACTTCCCCTCTTCTCACATCCTTCTATCTATGGACTAACACTATTCCTTGATGCAAAATTCGAACTCCATCTTCTTTGATAAGTTCGAATTTTCTACTTCTGCCTTCTATTTTTCTTTTCCTCTGACACCTCAAGGAATCTCTATACTGTGACATAGAGGATTCCACATTTTCTTGTTTTCTTCTCTTTCATATGAGCAGAATCAGAGACAAAAGCATTCTTGTTGAGGCTGACCCTGAACCTGAAAGGACCTTGAAGCGAAAACTAAGAGAAGCCAAGGCACAACTCTCTGTAGAGGACCTAACAGAAATCCTCAAAGAAGAAGAACCCATGGCAGCCGAAAACAACAACAATGCCAACAATGCAAGGAAGGTGCTGGGTGACTTTACTGCACCTACTCCTGACTTTTGTGGGAGAAGCATCTCTATCCCTGCCATTGGAGCAAACAACTTTGAGCTTAAGCCTCAATTAGTTTCTCTAATGCAACAGAATTGCAAGTTCCATGGACTTCTGATGAGCGGATAATTTATACGCTTTTTGGCATTGTTTTCATATAGTTTTTAGTAAGTTTGAGCTACTTTTAGGGATGTTTTCATTAGTTTTTATGTTAAATTCACATTTCTGGACTTTACTATGAGTTTGTGTGTTTTTCTGTGATTTCAGGTAAATTCTGACTGAAATTGAGGGATTTGAGCAAAACTCTGAAGAAGGCTGACAAAAGGACTGCTGATGCTGTTGGATTCTGACCTCCCTGCACTCGAAATGGATTTTCTGGAGCTACAGAACTCCAATTGGCGCGCTCTCAACGGCGTTGGAAAGTAGACATCCAGAGCTTTCCAGCAATATATAATAGTCCATACTTTATTCGAAGAATGACGACGTAACTTGGCGTTGAACGCCAAGTACACGCTGCTGTCTGGAGTTAAACGCCAGAAAAACGTCATGATCCGGAGTTGAACGCCCAAAACACGTCATAACTCAGAGTTCAACGCCAAGATATGCCTTAGCTCGTGGAATGATCAAGCTCAGCCCAAACATACACCAAGTGGGCCCCGGAAGTGGATTTATACATCAATTACTTACTCATGTAAACCCTAGTAGCTAGTCTAGTATATATAGGACATTTATCTATTGTATTAGACATCTTTGATCTCAGTTTTGTTTTACTCTTCATCTTAGGGGATCATTGATCACGTTAGAGAGGGCTGGCCATTCGGCCATGCCTGAACTCTTTGCTTATGTATTTTCAACGGTGGAGTTTCTGCACACCATAGATTAAGGGTGTGGAGCTCTGCTGTACCTCAAGTATTAATGAAATTCTATCTTCTTTTATTCAATTCTCTTTTATTCTTATTCCAAGATATTCATTCGTACCCAAGAACATGATGAATGTGATGAGTCAGATTACCCTCATTATCATTCTCAATTATGAACGCGCGTGATTGACAACCATGTCCGTTCTACATGCAACAGAGCTTGAATGTATATCTCTTAGATTCCCCAACAGAATCATCGTGGTATAAGTTAGATAGTTGGCGGCATTCATCTGGATCCGGAAAGTCCAACCTTGTCTGTGGTGTTCCGAGTAGGATCCTGGGAGTCCGGAAAGTCCAACCTTGTCTGTGGTGTTCCGAGTAGGATTCCGATCATGAATGACCGTGACGTGCTTCAAACTTTAACCTGCTGGGCGTTAGTGACAGACGCAAAAGAGGGATTCTATTCCAGTAGGAGCGGGAACCAACCGGTGATTAGCCGTACTGTGACAGAGTGCGTTGCATAGTTTTCACTGCGAGGATGGGATGTAGCTATCAGCCATGGGTGATGCCTCCAGACTGGTTAGCTGTGCGAGTGACAGCCGCACAGGTTATTTCCCCGTGAGGAATGAAAGTAGCCACAGTTGATGGTGAACCCCTATACAAAGCTTGCCATGGAAAGGAGTAAGAAGGATTGAGTAGAAGGAGTAGGAGAGCAGGCATCCTTGAGCCATGCAGCAGCTGTATATACTTAAAAGATACCTCTACTAATGAATCTGCATAAGTATTTCTATCCCTTTTATTATTTCTTCTTTTTATTATTTATTCTAAAACCCATAAACTATTTTAATCTGCCTAACTGAGATTTGCAAGGTGACCATAGCTTGCTTCATACCAACAATCTCTGTGGATTCGACCCTTACTCACGTAAGGTTATTACTTGGACGACCCAGTACACTTGCTGGTTAGTTGAACGAGATTGTGAAGAAAATAAACAATGCCCTCAGAGTATACATCTTTTATAAATACATACAAGTGATCACAATTTCGTCCACCAAGTTTTTGGCGCCGTTGCCGGGGATTGTTCGAGTATGGACAACTGACGGTTCATCTTGTTGCTCAGATTAGGTAATTTTCTTTTCAAAAATCTTTTTCAAAATTTTTTTTATTTTTCGTTTTTACAAACTTTGTTTTCGAAAAAATTAAATAAAAATACAAAAAAAAAATCATAAAATCATAAAAATCAAAAATATTTTGTGTTTCTTGTTTGAGTCTTGTGTTAATTTTTAAGTTTGGTGTCAATTGCATGCTTTTAAAATTTTTCTTGCATTTTTTCGAAAATCCCATGCATTCATAGTGTTCTTCATGATCTTCAAGTTGTTCTTGATAAGTCCTCTTGTTTGATCTTGATGATTTCTTGTTTTGTGTCTTTTGTTGTTTTTCATGTGCATTTTTGCATTCATAATTTTCATGCATTAAAGATTTCTAAGTTTGGTGTCTTGCATGTCTTCTTTGCATCAAAAATTTTTCAAAATTATGTTCTTGATGTTCATCATGATCTTCATAGTGTTCTTGGTGTTCATCTTGACATTCATAGCATTCTTGCATGCATCTTGTGTCTTGATCCAAAATTTTCATGTTTTGGGTCATTTTTGTGTTTTTCATTCAATATCTAAAAATCAAAAATATATTTTCCTTATTTTCCTCTAAAATTTCGAAATTTTGGGTTGACTTGGTCAAAAATTTTTAAAAATTAGTTGTTTCTTACAAGTCAAGTCAAAATTTCAATTTTAAAAATCTTATCTTTTCAAAATCTTTTTCAAAAATCATATCTTTTTCATTTTTTTAGCATTTTCGAAAATTTCAAAAATATTTTTCAAAATATTTTCAAAATCTTTTTCTTATCTTTTTATCAAATTTTCGAAAATTAGCTAACAATTAATGTGATTGGTTCAAAAATTTGAAGTTTGTTACTTTCTTGTTAAGAAAGGTTCAATCTTTAAATTCTAGAATCTTATCTTGTAGTTTCTTGTTAGTTAAGTAATTTTTAAAATTAAATCTTTTTTTTCAAATATCTTTTTCAAATATATCTTTTTATCTTTTATCTTATCTTTTTCAAAAATTTTATCTTTTTCAAAATTTGATTTTAAAATATCTTATCTAACCTCCTATCTTCTTATCTTTTTCAAAATTTGATTTCAAAATCTTTTTCAATCAACTAACTAACTCCTTATTTGTTTCTTATCTTTTTCAAAACCACCTAACTACTTTTCCCTCTCTAAATTTTCGAAAATTCTCCCCCTCTTTTTCAAAAATTCTTTTTGTTTTAAATTTTTAATTTTAATTATATTTTATCTTTAATTTTCGAAAATCACTAACCATTTTTTCAAAATTATTTTCGAAAATTTCTCTTCTCTTTTCTTATTCTATTTAATTATTTAATTACTAACACTTCTCTTCACCTCTCCTCATCCAAAAATCCGAATCCCCTTCTTCATTCTTCTACCTCTTTCTTCTTCTACTAACATAAGGGAATCTCTATACTGTGACATAGAGTATTCCTCTTTCTTTTCTTGTTTTCTTCTCTTTCTTATGAGCAGGAACAAGGATAAAGGCACTCTTGTTGAAGCTAATCCAGAACCTGAAAGGACTCTGAAGAGAAAATTAAGAGAAGCTAAATTACAACAATCCAGAAGCAACCTTTCAGAAATTTTCGAACAAGAGAAAGATATGGCAGCCGAAAATAATAATAATAATAATGCAAGGAGAATGCTTGGTGACTTCACAAAGCCAACATCCAAGTTTGATGGAAGAAGCATCTCCATTCCTGCCAGTGGAGCCAATAACTTTGAGCTTAAGCCTCAACTAGTTGCATTAATGCAACAAAACTGCAAGTTTTATGGGCTTCCATCTGAAGATCCCTATCAGTTTTTAACTGAGTTCTTGCAAGTCTGTGATACTGTAAAGACGAATGGAGTTAATCCTGAAGTCTACAGACTCATGCTTTTCCCTTTTGCTGTAAGAGACAGAGCTAGAATATGGTTGGATTCACAACCTAAGGATAGCCTGGACTCCTGGGATAAGCTGGTCACTGCCTTCTTGGATAAATTCTTTCCTCCTCAAAAGCTGAGCAAGCTGAGAGTGGATGTTCAAACCTTCAAACAAAAAGATGGTGAATCCCTCTATGAAGCTTGGGAAAGATACAAGCAGCTGACCAAGAGATGTCCATCTGACATGTTTTCAGAATGGACCTTATTAGATATATTCTATTATGGTCTATCTGAATTTTCGAAAATGTCATTGGACCACTCTGCAGGTGGATCTATTCACCTGAAGAAAACGCCTGAAGAGGCTCAAGAACGCATTGACATGGTTGCAAACAACCAGTTTATGTATACCTCTGAGAGGAATTCCGTGAATAATGTGGTCCCTCAGAAGAAAGGAGTTCTTGAAATTGATGCTCTGAATGCCATACTGGCTCAGAACAAAGTGTTGACTCAACAGGTCAACATGATCTCTCAAAATCTGAAGGGATTGCAACATGCATCCAACAGTACTAGAGAGGTAGCTTCTGAAGAAGCTTATGATCCTGAGAACCCTGCCATGGCAGAGGTTAATTATCTGGGTGAACCATATGGAAATACCTATAACCCATCATGGAGAAATCATCCAAATTTCTCCTGGAAGGATCAACAAAAACCTCAACAAGGTTTTAACAATGGTGGGCGCAATAGGCTGAATAATAGTAGGCCATATCCATCATCTTCTCAGCAACAGACAGAGAACTCTGAACAAAATAATTCTAATTTAGCTAATATAGTCTCTGATCTGTCAAAGGCCACCTTCAGTTTCATGAATGAAACAAGATCCTCCATTAGAAATTTGGAAGCACAAGTAGGCCAGCTGAGTAAGAAAGTTATTGAAACTCCGCCCAGTATTCTCCCAAGTAATACAGAAGAGAATCCAAAGGGAGAATGCAAGGCCATTGACTTAGTCAACATGGCCGAATGTACTAAGGAGGAGGAGGACGAAAGTCCCAGTGAGGAAGACCTCCTGGGACGTCCTCCAAGCAAGAAGGAGCTTCCTATTAAGGATCCTGAGGAATCTGAGACCATAGAGATTCCATTAAATCTCCTTCTGCCATTCATGAGCTCTGACTATTATTCATCCTCTGAGGAGGATGAAGATGTGACTAGTGAGCAAGTTGCTCAATATCTAGGAGCTATCATGAAACTGAATGCCAAGCTGTTTGGTAATGAGACTTTGGAAAGTAAACCTCCCTTGCTCATTAATGAATTAGAAACTTGGATTCAGGAAACTCTACCTCAAAAGAAACAAGATCCTGGCAAGTTCTTAATACCTTGCACCATTGGCACCATGAGCTTTGAAAAAGCTCTGTGTGATCTTGGGTCAGGGATAAACCTTATGCCACTCTCTGTAGTGGAGAAGCTGGGAATCATTGAGGTACAACCTGCCTTGTTCTCATTACAATTGGCAGATAAATCCATGAGAGAAGCTCATGGGATAGTAGAGGACGTGCTAGTAAAAGTTGAAGACTTTTACATCCCTGCTGATTTCCTAATCCTAGATACTAGGAAGGAAGATGATGAATGCATCATCCTAGGAAGACCTTTCCTAGCCACAGCAGAAGCTGTGATAGATGTCAACAGAGGAGAGTTAGTCCTTCAATTAAATGGAGAATACCTTGTGTTTCAAGCACATGGCAATCCCTCTGTGACAAAAGAGAGTAAGCATGAAGAGCTTCTCTCAGTTCAAGGTCAAGAAGAGCCCACACAGTCAAACTCTAAGTTTGGTGTTGTGAAGCCACAACCAAACTCTAAGTTTGGTGTCCAAACCCCATATCCAAACTCTAAGTTTGGTGTTGGGAATAGACAACATTGACTTGATTGCTCTGTGGCTCCATGAGAGACACTGTCAAGCTATTGACATTAAAGAAGCGCTTGTTGGGAGGCAACCCAATTTTATTTATCTAATTTTATTTTATTTTGTTTCTTTGTTATTTTTGTGTTTAATTAGGTACATGATCATGAGGAGTCACGAAAAAAATCAAAAAATTAAAAACAGAGTCAAAAACAGAAGAAAAAAATTTTCACCCTGGAGGACGCACGGGCCGGCGTTCAACGCCCAGAAGATGCATCTGGCGGGCGTTCAACGCCAGAACAGAGCATCTTCCTGGCGCTGAACGCCCAAAACAAGCAACATCCTGGCGTTTAACGCCAGGATGCGCACGCAGAGGACAATCTGGCGCTGAACGCCAGAAACAAGCTTGAAACTGGCGTTCAACGCCAGAATCAAGCATCACATGGGCATTTAACGCCCAGAACATGCACCAATGGGCGTTTGAACGCCAGAATGGTGCATGAAGGCAATTTACACGCCTATAGGGTGAAGGAATGGTATTTCTTTTCACCTCAGGACCTGTGGACCCCACAGGATCCCTACCTCAGGATCTGTGGACCCCACAGGATCCCCACCTACCTTTTCTTTTAATCCTATTCACACTCTCCTAATCCAAATCTCATTCTCAATGTCACCCTTCCCAAAAACCTTCACCAATCACATCAATTTCTCTTCCCAATTACCCCATGCACCACTCACATCAACCTCCTCTTCCCCATAAACCCCACCTACCCCCACTACATTCAAATTCAATTTCCCACCCATTCCCACCCAAAATGGCCGAAACCTAACCCTTTCCCCCTCCCTATAAATACCTCCCTTTTCTTCTTCATTTTCACACAATATAACCCCTTCTTCTATACATAACCGAACCCCCCTTCTCCCTCTCTACTCACATTTTCTTCTTCTTCTTCTTCTACTCTTCTTTTCTTTTTGCTCGAGGACGAGCAAATTTTAAGTTTGGTGTGGTAAAAAGCCTAGCTTTTTATTTTTCATTCACCATCAATGGCACCCAAGACCGGAGTTTCCTCAAGAAAAGGAAAAGGGAAGGCAAAGGCTTCCACTTCCGAGTCATGGGAGAAGGAGAGATTCATCTCCAAGAGCCACCAAAACCACTTCTATGATGTTGTGGCAAAGAAGAAGGTGATCCCTGAGGTCCCCTTCAAGCTCAAAAAGAATGAGTATCCGGAAATCCGACATGAGATCCAAAGAAGAGGGTGGGAAGTCATAACCAACCCCATGCAACAAGTCGGATTATTGATGGTTCAAGAGTTCTATGCTAATGCATGGATCACTAGGAACCATGATCAAAGTATGAACCCGAATCCAAAGAACTATCTCACAATGGTTCGGGGGAAATACTTAGATTTCAGTCCGGAAAATGTGAGGTTGGCGTTTCATCTACCCATGATGCAAGGTGATGAACGCCCCTACACAAGGAGGGTCAACTTCAATCAAAGGTTGGACCAAGTCCTAATGGACATTTGTGTGGAAGGCGCCCAATGGAGAGTAGACTCCAAAGGCAAACCGGTCCAACTAAGAAGACTGGACCTCAAGCCTGTAGCTAGAGGATGGTTGGAGTTCATCCAAAGATCCATCATCCCTACAAGCAACCGATCTGAAGTTACTGTGGATCGGGCCATCATGATTCATAGCATCATGATTGGAGAGGAAGTAGAGGTTCATGAAGTCATAGCCAATGAACTCTACAAAATAGCTGACAAGCCTTCATACATGGCACGGCTAGCCTTCCCCCACCTCATATGCCATCTATGTTATTCAGCCGGAGTTATCATAGATGGAGATGTCTCCATTGAAGAAGACAAGCCCATCACCAAGAAAAGGATGGAGCAAACAAGGGAAGTCCCTCACGGCCCCCAAGGAGAACATGAGGAAGTTCATCAACAAATGCCTCATGGAATGCACTTTCCTCCCAACAACTATTGGGAGCAACTCAGTACCTCCTTAGAAGACTTGAGCCAAAACATGGAACAACTAAGGGTGGAACACCATGAACACGCCCTCACTCTTCAAGAAATAAGAGAAGATCAAAGAGCCATGAGGGAAGAGCAACAAAGGCAAGGAAGGGACATAGAAGAGTTGAAGAACATCATTGGTCCTTCAAGAAGAAGACGCCACTAGAGGTGGATTCATTCCTTGTTCTTTATTTTCTTTCTGTTTTCTGTTTTTAAGTATTATGTTTATCTATGTTTTTGTGTTTCTACTTCATGATCATTAGTATGTAACCATGCCTTAAAGCTATGAATAAAATCCATTAGTCTTTCACCTCTCTTAAAAGAAAAATGTTTTAATTCAAAAGAACAAGAAGTACATAATTTTCGAAATTATTAGTGAATTTAATTTAATTATATTGATGTGGTGGCAATAATTTTTGTTTTCTGAATGAATGCTTGAACAGTGCATATTTTTGATCTTGTTGTTTATGAGTGTTAAAATTGTTGGCTCTTGAAAGAATGATGAACAAAGAGAAATGTTATTGATGATCTGAAAAATTCATGAATTGATTCTTGAAGCAAGAAAAAGCAGTGAAAAAAAAAAAAAAGTGGCGAAAAAAAAATAAAAATAAAATAGAAAGAAAAAGCAAGCAGAAAAAGCCAATAGCCCTTAAAACCAAAAGGCAAGGGTAGCAAGGATCCAAGGCTTTGAGCATCAATGGATAGGAGGGCCCAAGGAAATAAAATCCAGGCCTAAGCGGCTAAATCAAGCTGTCCCTAACCATGTGCTTGTGTCATGAAGGTCCAAGTGAAAAGCTTGAGACTGAGTGGTTAAAGTCGTGATCCAAAGCAAAAGAGTGTGCTTAAGAGCTCTGGACACCACTAACTGGGGACTTTAGCAAAGCTGAGTCACAATCTGAAAAGGTTCACCCAGTTATGTGTCTGTGGCATTTGTGTATCCGGTGGTAATACTGGAAGACAAAGTGCTTAGGGCCACAGCCAAGACTCATAAAGTAGCTGTGTTCAAGAATCAACATGCCTAACTAGGAAAGTCAATAACACTATCCGAAATTCTAAGTTCCTAGAGAAGCCTATCACTCTAAACTTCAAAGGAAAAAGTGAGATGCCAAAACTGTTCAGAAGCAAAAAGCTACAAGTCCCGCTCATCTAATTAAATTAATATTCATTGATATTTTGGACTTTATAGTATATTCTCTTCTTTTTATCCTAATTGATTTTCAGTTGCTTGGGGACAAGCAACAATTTAAGTTTGGTGTTGTGATGAGCGGATAATTTATACGCTTTTTGGCATTGTTTTCATATAGTTTTTAGTAAGTTTGAGCTACTTTTAGGGATGTTTTCATTAGTTTTTATGTTAAATTCACATTTCTGGACTTTACTATGAGTTTGTGTGTTTTTCTGTGATTTCAGGTAAATTCTGACTGAAATTGAGGGATTTGAGCAAAACTCTGAAGAAGGCTGACAAAAGGACTGCTGATGCTGTTGGATTCTGACCTCTCTGCACTCGAAATGGATTTTCTGGAGCTACAGAACTCCAATTGGCGCGCTCTCAACGGCGTTGGAAAGTAGACATCCAGAGCTTTCCAGCAATATATAATAGTCCATACTTTATTCGAAGAATGACGACGTAACTTGGCGTTGAACGCCAAGTACACGCTGCTGTCTGGAGTTAAACGCCAGAAAAACGTCATGATCCGGAGTTGAACGCCCAAAACACGTCATAACTCAGAGTTCAACGCCAAGATATGCCTTAGCTCGTGGAATGATCAAGCTCAGCCCAAACATACACCAAGTGGGCCCCGGAAGTGGATTTATACATCAATTACTTACTCATGTAAACCCTAGTAGCTAGTCTAGTATATATAGGACATTTATCTATTGTATTAGACATCTTTGATCTCAGTTTTGTTTTACTCTTCATCTTAGGGGATCATTGATCACGTTAGAGAGGGCTGGCCATTCGGCCATGCCTGAACTCTTTGCTTATGTATTTTCAACGGTGGAGTTTCTGCACACCATAGATTAAGGGTGTGGAGCTCTGCTGTACCTCAAGTATTAATGAAATTCTATCTTCTTTTATTCAATTCTCTTTTATTCTTATTCCAAGATATTCATTCGTACCCAAGAACATGATGAATGTGATGAGTCAGATTACCCTCATTATCATTCTCAATTATGAACGCGCATGATTGACAACCATGTCCGTTCTACATGCAACAGAGCTTGAATGTATATCTCTTAGATTCCCCAACAGAATCATCGTGGTATAAGTTAGATAGTTGGCGGCATTCATCTGGATCCGGAAAGTCCAACCTTGTCTGTGGTGTTCCGAGTAGGATCCTGGGAGTCCGGAAAGTCCAACCTTGTCTGTGGTGTTCCGAGTAGGATTCCGATCATGAATGACCGTGACGTGCTTCAAACTTTAACCTGCTGGGCGTTAGTGACAGACGCAAAAGAGGGATTCTATTCCAGTAGGAGCGGGAACCAACCGGTGATTAGCCGTACTGTGACAGAGTGCGTTGCATAGTTTTCACTGCGAGGATGGGATGTAGCTATCAGCCATGGGTGATGCCTCCAGACTGGTTAGCTGTGCGAGTGACAGCCGCACAGGTTATTTCCCCGTGAGGAATGAAAGTAGCCACAGTTGATGGTGAACCCCTATACAAAGCTTGCCATGGAAAGGAGTAAGAAGGATTGAGTAGAAGGAGTAGGAGAGCAGGCATCCTTGAGCCATGCAGCAGCTGTATATACTTAAAAGATACCTCTACTAATGAATCTGCATAAGTATTTCTATCCCTTTTATTATTTCTTCTTTTTATTATTTATTCTAAAACCCATAAACTATTTTAATCTGCCTAACTGAGATTTGCAAGGTGACCATAGCTTGCTTCATACCAACAATCTCTGTGGATTCGACCCTTACTCACGTAAGGTTATTACTTGGACGACCCAGTACACTTGCTGGTTAGTTGAACGAGATTGTGAAGAAAATAAACAATGCCCTCAGAGTATACATCTTTTATAAATACATACAAGTGATCACAATTTCGTCCACCAACTTCCTTTGGAAGATCCTTATCAGTTCTTAGTTGAATTCTTGCAAATCTGTGACACTGTCAAGACTAATGGGGTTGACCCTGAGGTCTTCAGACTTATGCTATTCCCTTTTGCTGTAAGAGACAGAGCTAGGACATGGTTGGACTCTCAACCTAAAGAAAGCCTGGACTCTTGGGAAAAGCTAGTCAATGCCTTCTTGGCAAAGTTCTTTCCACCTCAAAAATTGAGTAAGCTTAGAGTGGAAGTCCAAACCTTCAGACAGAAGGAAGGAGAATCCCTCTATAAAGCTTGGGAAAGATACAAACAATTAATCAGAAAGTGTCCCTCTGATATGCTTTCTGAATGGAGCATCATAGGTATTTTCTATGATGGTCTCTCTGAACTATCCAAAATGTCTTTGGATAGCTCTGCTGGAGGATCTCTTCATCTGAAGAAGACGCCTACAGAAGCTCAAGAACTGATTGAAATGGTTGCAAATAACCAATTCATGTACACTTCTGAAAGGAATCCTGTGAACAATGGGACTAGTCAGAAGAAAGGAGTTCTTGAGATTGACACTCTGAATGCCATATTGGCTCAGAACAAAATATTGACTCAACAAGTCAATATGATTTCTCAAAGTCTATCTGGAATGCAAAATGCACCAAGCAGTACTAAGGAAGCTTCATCTGAGGAAGAAGCTTATGATCCTGAGAACCCTTCAATGGAAGAGGTGAATTACATGGGAGAACCCTATGGAAACACCTATAATCCTTCATGGAGAAATCATCCAAATTTCTCATGGAAGGATCAACAGAGACCTCAACAAGGTTTCAACAATAATAATGGTGGAAGAAACAGTTTTAGCAATAGCAAGCCTTTTCCATCATCTTCTCAGCAACAGAAAGAGAGTTCTAAGCAGAATACCTCTGACTTAGCAACCATGGTCTCTGATCTAATCAAAACCACTCAAAGTTTCATGACTGAAACAAGGTCCTCCATTAGAAACTTGGAGGCACAAGTGGGTCAGCTGAGCAAGAAAATTACTGAACTCCCTCCTAGTACTCTCCCAAGCAATACAGAAGAAAATCCAAAAGGAGAGTGCAAGGCCATCAACATGGCCGAATTTGGAGAGGAGGAAGAGGCAGTGAACGCCACTGAGGAAGACCTCAATGGACGTCCATTGGCCTCCAATGAGTTCCCCAATGAGGAACCATGGGAATCTGAGGCTCAAAATGAGACCATAGAGATTCCATTGGACTTACTTCTGCCATTCATGAGCTCTGATGAGTATTCTTCCTCTGAAGAGGATGAGTATGTCACTGAAGAGCAAGTTGCTAAATACCTTGGAGCAATCATGAAGCTAAATGACAAGTTATTTGGAAATGAGACTTGGGAGGATGAACCCCCTTTGCTCACCAAAGAACTGGATGACTTGTCTAGGCAGAAACTACCTCAAAAGAGACAGGACCCTGGAAAGTTTTCAATACCTTGTACCATAGGCACCATGACCTTCAAGAAGGCCTTGTGTTACTTAGGGTCAAGTGTAAACCTCATGCCTCTCTCTGTAATGGAGAAGCTAGGGATCTTTGAGGTGCAAGCTGCAAAAATCTCACTAGATATGGCAGACAACTCAAGAAAACAAGCTTATGGACTTGTAGAGGATGTTCTGGTAAAAGTTGAAGACCATTACATCCCTACTGATTTCATAGTCCTAGAGATTGGGAAGTGCATGGATGAATCCATCATCCTTGGCAGACCCTTCCTAGCCACAGCAAAGGCTGTGATTGATGTTGATAAAGGAGAGTTGATCATTCAAGTCAATGAAGAATCCTTTGTGTTTAATGCTCAAGGATATCCCTCTGTCACCATGGAGAGGAAGCATGAAGAGCTCCTCTCAAAACAGAGCCAAACAGAGCCCCCACTGTCAAACTCTAAGTTTGGTGTTGGGAGGCCACAACCAAACTCTAAGTTTGGTGTTGAACCCCCACATTCAAACTCTAAGTTTGGTGTTGGGAGGTTTCAACATTGCTCTGAGCACCTGTGAGGCTCCATGAGAGTCCCCTGTCAAGCTACTGACATTAAAGAAGCGCTTGTTGGGAGGCAACCCAATGTTATATTTTATATATTTTTCTTTGTTATTTTATATTTTTTGTAGGTTGATGATCATGAGAAGTCACAAAATCAATGAAAAAAGCAAAAACAGAATGAAAAGCAGAAAGAAAAATAGCACACCCTGGAGGAGAGCGTGCTGGCGTTTAAACGCCAGTAAGGCTAGCTGTTGGGCGTTTAACGCCCAGTCTGGCACCATTCTGGGCGTTTAACGCCAGAAAGGGGCACCAGACTGGCGTTAAATGCCAGTAAAGGGCAAAAACCTGGCGTTAAACGCCAGAAATGGGCATCAGCCCGGTGTTTAACGCCAGAAATGGCTAAAAACGCATTTTTGCATGCCATTTGGTGCAGGGATGACTTTTCCTTGACACCTCAGGATCTGTGGACCCCACAGGACCCCCACCTACCCTACCACTCTCTCTCTTCTTCACCAATCACCTCAACACCTCTTCCCCAAAAACCCCTCACCTATCAAATCCCATCTTTCTCTTCACCACTCACATCCATCCTTCATAAAACCCCACCTACCTCACCCTTCAAATTCAAACCACTTTCCCTCCCAAACCCACCCATACATGACCGAACCAAGCCCCCCCACTTCTATATAAACCCATCTTCACCCCTTCATTTTCACACAACCTAAACACCACTTCTTCCCCTTCTTGGCCGAAAACAAAAGCCATTCCCATCTCCTTCAATTCTTCTTCTTCTACTCTCTTCTTTCTTATTTTGCTCGAGGACGAGCAAACCTTTTAAGTTTGGTGTGGTAAAAGCATTGCTTTTTGTTTTTCCATAACCATTTATGGCATCCAAGGCCGGAGAAACCTCTAGAAAGAGGAAAGGGAAGGCAAAAGCTTCCACCTCTGAGTCATGGGAGATGGAAAGATTCATCTCAAGGGTGCATCAAGACCACTTCTATGAAGTTGTGGCCTTGAAGAAGGTGATCCCCGAGGTCCCTTTTTCACTCAAAAAGAGTGAATATCTGGAAATCCGACATGAGATCCAAAGAAGAGGTTGGGAAATTCTTACCAACCCCATTCAACAAGTCGGAATCTTAATGGTTCAAGAGTTCTATGCCAATGCATGGATCACCAAGAACCATGATCAAAGTGTGAACCCGGATCCAAAGAATTATCTTACTATGGTTCGGGGGAAATACTTGGATTTTAGTCCGGAAAATGTAAGGTTGGCATTCAACTTGCCCATGATGCAAGGAGATGAACATCCTTACACTAGAAGGGTCAACTTTGATCAAAGGTTGGACCAAGTTCTCATAGTCATATGTGAAGAGGGCGCCCAATGGAAGAGAGATTCAAGAGGGAAGCCGGTTCAATTGAGAAGGCATGACCTCAAACCCGTGGCTAGAGGATGGTTGGAGTTTATCCAACGCTCAATCATTCCCACTAGCAACCGGTCCGAAGTTACCATAGACCGGGCTATCATGATTCATAGCATCATGATTGGAGAAGAAATAGAAGTTCATGAGGTTATATCTCAAGAACTTTACAAGGTGGCAGACAAGTCCTCTACCTTGGCAAGGTTAGCCTTCCCTCATCTCATTTGTCACCTCTGTTATTCGGTTGGAGTTGACATAGAGGGAGACATCCTTATTGATGAGGACAAGCCCATCACTAAGAAGAGGATGGAGCACACAAGAGACCCCACTCATCATGAGATCCCTGAGATGCCTCAAGGGATGCACTTTCCTCCACAAAACTATTGGGAGCAACTAAACACCTCCCTAGGAGAATTGAGTTCCAACATGGGACAACTAAGGGTGGAGCACCAAGAACACTCCATCATCCTCCATGAAATTAGAGAAGATCAAAGAATCATGAGAGTGGAGCAACAAAGACAAGGAAGAGACATTGAGGAGCTCAAGCACTCCATAGGAAGAAAGAGCCGCCATCACTAAGGTGGACCCGTTCTTTAATTTCCTTGTTCTTTACTTTCTTGTTTTTCGAATTTTAGTGCTTATGTTATCTATGTTTGTGTCTTGTGATCATTAGTGTCTTAGTGTCTATGCCTTAAAGTTATGAATGTCCTATGAATCCATCACCTCTCTTAAATGAAAAATGTTCTTAATTGAAAAAGAGAAGAATTGCATGAATTTTGAATTTTATAACAGTTTAATTATTTTGATGTGGTGGCAATACTTTTGTTTTCTGAATGTATGCTTAAACAGTGCATATGGCTTTTGAATTTGTGGTTCATGAATGTTGGCTCTTGAAAGAATGATGAAAAAGGAGACATGTTACTGAGGATCTGAAAAATCATAAAAATGATTCTTGAAGCAAGAAAAAGCAGTGAATACAAAAAAAAAATTTCGAAAAAAAAGGGGAAAGAAAAAGAAAAAGAAAAAAAAAAGAAAGAAAGGAATAAAGTTGTGATCCAAGGCAAAAAGAGTGTGCTTAAGAACCCTGGACACCTCTAATTGGGGACTCTAGCAAAGCTGAGTCACAATCTGAAAAGGTTCACCCAATTATGTGTCTGTGGCATGTATGTATCCGCTGGTAATACTGGAAGACAGAGTGCTTTGGGCCACGGCCAAGACTCAATAAGTAGCTATGTTCAAGAATCATCATACTTAACTAGGAGAATCAATGACATTATCTGGATTCTGAGTTCCTAAAGAAGCCAATCATTCTGAATTTCAAAGGATAGAGTGAGATGCCAAAACTGTTCAGAGGCAAAAAGCTAAAAGCCCCGCTCATCTAATTAATACTGATCTTCATAGATGTTTTTGGAATTCATTGTATATTTTCTTCTTTTTATCTTACTTGATTTTCAGTTGCTTGAGGACAAGCAACAATTTAAGTTTGGTGTTGTGATGAGCGGATAATTTGTACGCTTTTTGGCATTGTTTTTAGTATGTTTTTAGTATGATCTAGTTAGTTTTTAGTATATTTATATTTGTTTTTAGTTAAAATTCACTTTTCTGGACTTTACTATGAGTTTGTGTGTTTTTCTGTGATTTCAGGTATTTTCTGGCTGAAATTGAGGGACCTGAGCAAAAATCTGATTCAGAGACTAAAAAGGACTGCAGATGCTGTTGGATTCTGACCTCCCTGCACTCGAAGTGGATTTTCTGGAGCTACAGATGCCCAATTGGCGTGCTCTCAACGGCGTTGGAAAGTAGACATCCTGGGCTTTCCAGCAATATATGATAGTCCATACTTTGCTCAAGATTTGATGGCCCAAACCGGCGTTCAAAGTCACCCTCAGAATTCCCAGCGTTAAACGCCGGAACTGGCACCAAAGTGGGAGTTAAACGCCCAAACTGGCATAAAAGCTGGCGTTTAACTCCAAGAAGAGTCTCTACACGAAAATGCTTCAATGCTCAGCCCAAGCACACACCAAGTGGGCCCGGAAGTAGATTTTTATGTCATTTACTCATCTCTGTACACCTTAGGCTACTAGTTCTCTATAAGTAGGACCTTTTACTATTGTATTTTCATCTTTGGATCATTTTAGATCTTTTGATCATCTTTGGACATCTAGTTCTTAGATCATTGGGAGGCTGGCCATTCGGCCATGCCTAGACCTTGTTCTTATGTATTTTCAACGGTGGAGTTTCTACACACCATAGATTGAGGTGTGGAGCTCTGCTGTACCTCGAGTATTAATGCAATTACTATTGTTCTTCTATTCAATTCCGCTTGTTCTTGTTCCAAGATATCACTTGTTCTTCAACTTGATGAATGTGATGATCCGTGACACTCATCATCATTCTCACCTATGAACGTGTGCCTGACAACCACCTCCGTTCTACCTTAGATTGGGTGAATATCTCTTGGATTCCTGATACACGATACATGGTTGATCGCCTGACAACCGAGTGCTCGCCTGACAACCGAGCCAGCCATTCCGTGAGATCAGAGTCTTCGTGGTATAGGCTAGAACTGATGGCGGCATTCAAGTGAATCCGGAAGGTCTAACCTTGTCTGTGGTATTCTGAGTAGGATTCAATGATTGAATGACTGTGACGTGCTTCAAACTCCTGAAGGCGGGGTGTTAGTGACAGACGCAAAAGAATCACTGGATTCTATTCCGGCCTGATCGAGAACCGACAGATGGATAGCCGTGCCGTGACAGGGTGCGTTGAACATTTCCACTGAGAGGATGGGAGGTAGCCACTGACAACGGTGAAACCCTTGCTTGAGCTTGCCATGGAAAGGAGTAAGAAGGATTGGATGAAGATAGTAGGAAAGCAGAGAGACGGAAGGGACATCATCTTCATACGCTTATCTGAAATTCCTACCAATGAATTACATAAGTATCTCTATCTTTACCTTTATGTTTTCGTATATCATCATTCATATCCATTTGAGTTTGCCTGACTAAGATTTACAAGATGACCATAGCTTGCTTCATACCAACAATCTCTGTGGGATCGACCCTTACTCGCGTAAGGTTTATTACTTGGACGACCCAGTACACTTGCTGGTTAGTTGTGCGAAGTTGTAGTGATCACAATTTCATCCACCAGTGCTCTATAAGGGGGCAACTCTTTAAAATAAGCTTTCAGCCAACACTCCCGAACCAGTTGGTTCAAGGTGCTAGGTGTTGAAGCACCCCTAAGGACTTACTTGCTCAAGTCTCTCCCCCATACATACACACCACAGGCATATAGTTTATTTATTTTCTTTTCTTGAAACCTTGGTGTCCAGCACCTCTTTGGGTTACTAAATGCTCTGTAGTGAAGGTTACTCTTGATTGTGGACTTTTAGCTGATAATCCCGAGTTAGTTAACCCAAGTTACCAAGTGATAAGGCACCCCTAAGAGCTTATTCATCCTAGTAAATCCCTCACACAGGAGCACCACAGACACATGTCTTAAGATTAAAAACCATTGGTCCTAGCCTTATTGCTTATTCTTTTTCTTTGATTCTTCCACTTTCATTGTTCTTTCCCTTTCTCTTATTAGGATCTTGTTATTTAGCTAGTCTCATGGGGTGTGTTCAAAGCATATGATTCAGGACAGATAGTTGTCTTCCCACCTTGTGGTTGAACCAACTTAGCTAACTTATGACCACACCACAAACTCAGGAACTTACTCCATAGTATGAACTCCACTCTGGTCTTTTGTAAAACACTCATTCTCTTTTTCATTTGATTCAAAAGGACAAGCATACAATTAAGTAAAGCAAGGATGACATAAAGACTAGAAAACACAGCCCTAATCAATAAAAAGTTTAAAAGACAGAATTGACATGCTTATTTACAAGGAGCAAGCACACATACATACAAAGAATTTAGGAGACAATCATGCAGTTGAATGTACTGGAAATAAGTAAGAGGAAAAAGAAACTTTACCACCTTGTAGTTTATCTTTATTGTTGTTGCCCTTTTTCTCCTACTTTTCCTTCCCACACCAGACATAGAATGATTGTTTATACTCAAGCAACAATTAAAACAGTGGTGATGGGGTCCATGATGGATCATGAATGTCTTAGAATGAAGTGTGAGTATGCATGTGTTTCAGCAAGCAAGGTTAAGGATACAATAAAGACACAAGAGATACAAACAGAGAAATTTTGATTGCATTAATAAGTGGTGTTGGCATGGTACTTGCATGAAAGTTAAGTGGCAACACCAAACTTAGTGTGCCGCTATCAATTTAGAATGTTGCAAGTACCCAGTGAAGATTGAAAATCAAATTGTTGCATAGCAACACCAAACTTAGAATGCAATCATATGCCAAATTATTGAAAGTAAACTAAGCAAAGCAGGGAAATGTTACCTACGGTTGGGTTGCCTCCCAACAAGCGCTCTTTTAATGTCATTAGCTTGACATGTTGTTCATGAATTTCTTCCTCTTCTTCCAGTTTGTTAAGAGGAATGACCTCAAGAGGAAAGAGGAGCCAGTTACTGCCCCTTGTTTTGAGTGCCTTTCCCCAGCAAGCATTCTTTTGTTGTTAGCTTGTGTAAACTTGCTTGTTGGGGTAGGGGTGGGATGGCTTTTGGTTGACCTTTTCTTCTTCATGGATATTGTCCTTCTTTCCTTGGTCACCATCCTCTTTTTAGTGCTTATTGGTGGTTCAATGAACTCACCCTTTATGCAACTCTCTGTTTCATTAGAGTGTGGGCTCCCTTGATTGACTTCCTCCCTTTCTTCTACATGATGTTGCATTGAGTCTTTTGGGAGTGAGTTTGCATGTTCCTTTGTCCCCACTAGTAACCTCTGTGGGTATGGAGCCTTAGGCTTATATATTCTCACAACCTCCTCTTCCTTCATATGAATCTCACTTTGTATGGTTTCCTCTTTTTCTTGTTCTTTTGATTCCTTCCTTGGGTTTGCCATGGTATCACTGAGAGAATTGTGGGTAGTGATTTGCTTTGATAGATATCCAACTTGTGCCTCAAGCTTCTTAATGGCAACCCACCGGTTCTGCATAATGGTTTTTACTTCCTCTTGGAAAGTCCTTGTGTCCTTAGATTCTTCCAAGAGCATTGCCAGTAGGTTCTCTATCCTTGATAGCTTATCCTCTAGGGGAGGGTGTGCAGCTGGGGTGAAATTTGGAGGTTGAGGGTGGCTACTTTGTGAATGGAATTGGTTGTTTTGTGGTTTTATGTTCTGAGAGTGGTATGACTTTTGTGGGTAATGATATGGGTCTTGTGGACTGTGAGAAGAATTTTGTGTGTAATGACATGAATTGTGTGAGTGGTGAGATGAATTATATGGATGTGGGAAGGAATTTTGTGTTGAGGCATATCCAAGTGGTGAAGGGTTTTGATGTGAAAAGCTAGGAGGTGAGGTTGAATAATTAAAGGATGATGGCTCTTGATGAATGGGCTGTGGATAAGTGAAATTTCTTTGGTTTTGATCTTCCCAGGCACAGCTTGAGTAGTGATCAAAGTCATCATAATATGGACAATTTTGTGACCCTGGGAAGCACCCCATTTCATGTTCTTGATACTCCCATCCACCATGAGCATAGCAAAGTGAATCATTCTGTGGTGGTGGAGAGTTTCCCCTGAAATTTGATTGACCAAAGGATGATCTATACTCCATTTTTCTACAAAATATTCTGTATCAACAACAATCACCAAGATAAAAGAGATTTGGAATTCCCCTTGTCACAGATGAGGAAATTTCCAGTGAGGCAATATCACAAACAGTTGGTTAGCAAAAGAAAATAAAGAAACAAAAGAAAGACAAAAATAAAAGAAAAGTGTCTAATCTAGTAAATCAATCAACCGGCAGTTTGTTAATCACAGTTAATCCCCGGCAATGGCGCCATAAACTTGATCGGGAGAAAACTTGTCTCGCAACAAATCTCCCTTCGGCAAGTGTACCGAATTGTCGTCAAGTAAAACTCACAATAGAGTGAGGTCGAATCCCACAGAGATTAACGGATTAAGCAATCAATGGTTAATTGATTATCCTAGTTAGACGATTCAGATTTGGATGAGGAGCAGCAGGAATTGTAAATTAACAGAAAAGTAAAGAAAGCAATAAAGTGCAGAAAAGTAAAATGGCAAGAAAAGTAAATGTAAGAACTAAAAATAAAATGAACATTGGGATCGAGAGATATTGCAATCCTCCGGATCAAGTTCATTCTCATCTCTTCCTTAATCAATGCACTCATTGATCTCCTTGGCAATCTTAAGTGATTGAATTACAATTTCTTGTAATTCAATCTCTCAAATCTTGATCAATAGCCAATTTCTTGGTCAATTGCTCATGAGAAGAGATGAAGTATGGTCACTGATTATACCACATGCATTTCCCAAATCAAGTGTTGAGAGGATTATAGCCACATATCCATCCAAACCCTAATTTGGTCCAGCATGAGAAAGCATTTCTAGCTTGATCCCTTCATTCCTCTTTCAAGGTTCAAAAGAGATCCAAGTATGAATAGCTTCTTTTCCAAGATAACTATCCAATTGGATGAAGATCGAAAGCTTTCAAGAAAAATCAAGAGAAAAGATAGAAGAAGAAGAATAAGAACTACACTTAATCCACTGAATCATAATAGAGCTCTCTAACCCAATGTAAAGAGTTAGTTGGTCATTTCTCTACCAAAATAGAAAAAGAAAGAAAGTGCAGAAAAGTAAAGATGAAGATTAAAACTGAAAATAAAACTTCAAAATTCATAAAGGAAAAGTACAAGGAAAGAAAAGGAAAAGTGTGTGAGGGGAGGGAGTCCGAAGACCCCTCTTCAATCCCCTAATTCCCGAATCAGTCCCCTCCCATTCTCTTTCAAAGTAAAAACTAAGGCCTTTATATAGGCTCTCCTAAAGTACAAAGTAAATTACAATTAAATGAAATTCCTATTCTAGATGCTTCTTGTGGTCTTGATTGGTTGACAATTGCGGGCTTGCTTGCTTGGGCTTTGAAGTGGACTTGAGAGAGAAGTGAGTAAAGTTGAGGTTCAGGTGCCAATTTTAGTGCTACCGTTAGCCACACTAATGCTACAAGTGTGGCGTTAGTGCTAAAGTTGGTGTGGCTAACGTCACACTTGCTACCAGTTGGTATTTTTGGGGCTTAAAAGATGCCTCTGGTTTGTTCTTCAATTTCATGCCCACTATAGAGTATTATACATCGTTGGAAAGCTCTGAATGTCAGCTTTCTAACACAACTGAAATTACCTCAATTGGACCTCTGTAGCTCAAGTTACGCTCCTTTGAAGTAGACATGGTCGCTGGCATATATGCCAACGTTACTGGAAAAGTTGATTGCCAATAACGCTAGCGATCAGGGCTTCATTATTGCCAGTTTCTGAAGCTCAAACTTAGTGTCCACCCCATACTATTATACATTGTTGGAAAGCCCTGGATGTCTACTTTCCAATGCTTTTGGAAGCGCATCATTTGGAGGTCTACAACTCGAGTTACACTTCTTGGAAAGTGAAGAGGTCAGTTGACCTTAATACAGGTTGATACCATGTTCATCATTGCACTTTCGGGGCAGGTTTTCTCCCTCAAATTTAGTGTCAACCATGTAGTGCCATATATGCTTGGAAAGCTCTGGAATCCTACTTTCCAATACAACTAGAATCACCTCATTTGGAGTTTTGTGGCGCAAGTTATGTGTGTTTGAAGAAGGCATGGTCAGGCTGTCAGGTACCACGTTAACTAAGTTAACGTGGGAGTTAACGTGGCTCATGGTGGCATGTGTGGCTCCTTCCAACGTTAGTGACAATGTTGGGTGTCACTAACGTTGGTGAGCATCTTCTTTTTTCACACGTTAGCCTCCACGTTAACTAAGTTAACGTGGAAGTTAACGTGGCTCCTTGGGGGGTTGTGTGGTTGCTTCCAACGTTAGTGACAATGTTGGGTGTCAGTAACGTTGTCGACCACTTTGTTCCTTCACGTTAGCTTCCACGTTAACTAGGTTAACGTGGGAGTTAACGTGGCTTAATGTGCTTTGGCCAACGTTAGTGACAATGTTGAGTGTCACTAACGTTGGCTTCCCCCTTCCTTCTTAACGTTAGAGGCCACGTTAACTAGGTTAACGTGGACTCTAACGTGGCCACTCATGAGCTTGGTCCAACGTTAGTGATAATGTTAAGTGTCACTAACGTTGGCTCCATTTCCTTTCTTCAAAGTTAATGCCACTAACTTTTCTCACTAACGTTGTGGCTTTCCTTCCTTCCACGTTAGTGCCCACGTTAGTGTAACTAACGTAGCCACTAACGTGGCTCTTCTCTTCTTCTTTTGGCCTGAAATCAATCAAACAAAGTGTATCAAAGTCTTGCTCTTAATCATGGGATCATACATCATCCAATTTATCATTCAATTTATGCATGATTCTCATGAAATCATTCAAAATTTACAATGTTTGCTTGAATCAAGATGTAAGTGAATATCTACCCAAAACTAGCTTATTTCCTAAGAAAATGCATGAAACTACCTTAAAAATAGTAAAGAAAAGGTCAGTAAAACTGGCCAAAATGCCCTGGCATCAGTCGCTTCTGCCTCAAGTACATGCGTACATGGACAAAGCTATGCATACACAAAATAGGACAAAATGTACGCCCACGCATACGTGTGACCTAGGGTGTCTACGTACACATACTTCCTCATACGTGGCCATGCGTTTCTGCCTGGCACACATGCGTACGCAAGGAGGGGGCTACGTATGTGAAATGGTCCAACATGCACGCACACGCGTACGCGTGGGCCTTGTTTCAGCAAAACTGGATTTTGTGTTTTTAAGCCTAATTTGAAACTTCTAAACCTCTATTTTCATTCTTTTAGCCCTAAATATAGTAGTAACCCTAGTAATAAGATGGAGTTAGAAGTAAAGTTGGAAATTGATGAATTATATATGAAAATGTGAATACATGAAGTGCATATGGTGTTATGACTTTAATAAAAATGATTATGCAATGATTACAAGTATTATGAATGCTTTTGGCTTATGCATCTCAATTATCTAAGATATGAGTTTCTCTAGGTAAAGTACCGTGGCTTGCCACCACGTGTTCTAAGTTGAGACTTGATACTCTGTTGACTCTACGTCGTAAGGGTGATCGGGCACAATAAATTCCTAGGAATGGTTCCCCCATTGAGCAATTTGATATATATATATATATATATATATATATATATATATATATATATATCTGTGTGTGTGTGTGTGTGTGTGAAAAAAGCTATGCATAGACTTTTGGGGATGCACGACGGGAGATAGTTCAGGATTTAACAGCCAGACTTGTTGGGTTGGTTGATAACCGACAGATAAGACTCATCAGCCATAGGACAGGCATACATCCTGTGCATACTGTTTGAATTGTTTGTTTGTGCATTAAGTGGGATTGCTTATGTGTTTATAACATAATATTTGTAGATGTGTTATTTGTATTACTTGTAAATTACTTGTGTGTGCCTTAGTTTGCTTGTTTATCTATGCGGATCACTAGTGTTAGAGGATTGGAGGAAAGGCGAAGCAGTTAGGGAATTTAATTTAGTTTAAGGATTGGTTAAGCTGAAATCTTAGAAAACCACCCCTTTTATGGTTGCCGTTTAGTTCTTTAAGCATTATAATCTGAGTGACGGCGTTCTAGAATTGCCTATGGCGTTCTCAGGACCTTATATCTTATATGTGTGGCACCTTTACCATGCTGAGAACCTCCAGTTCTCATCCCACACTATGTTTTTATTTTTCAAATGCAGGTCGAGAGGCACTTCACTCGGCGTCTGGAGTTCTGTGGTGAAGTGGATTATTTTGGGGTCGCATTTTTGATATTTTGATCTATATATATGTATAGACTCTCCTCATGTGCATATAAATACTTTGCTTTTATACCTTTTAGAGGTTTTATGGAGAACTAGAGCTTTTAAACATGTTCTTTTGGGCTAAAGGTTGTATATTTTGTATGTAAATATTCTCCAGCCAGCCTTAACTTTGGCAGGCTGAGTTAGGGGCTTGTTATGTGGTGGACGAAATTGTGATTGCCCTCTTTGTATTTGCATGAGATTTATTTAATGGCTCTTTGGCATATGTGATCACAACTACGTTCAACTTAACCAGCAAGTGTACTGGGTCATCCAAGTAATACCTTACGTGAGTAAGGGTCGATCCCACAGAGATTGTTGGTATGAAGCAAGCTATGGTTACCTTGTAAATCTCAGTTAGGCAGATTAAATTGGTTTATGATTTGATTAATGGAATAAATAGAAAATAAAAGGGATAGAAATACTTATGTAAAGCAATAGTGGGAATTTCAGATAAGTGTGTGAAGATGCTGTACTCCTCTCGTATCTCTATTTTCTTATTACATTCATCCAATCCTTCCTACTCCTTTCCATGGTAAGCTGTATGTAGGGCATCACTGTTGTCAATGGATACATCCCATCCTCTCAGTGAAAACGTTCCTAAGAGATATGCGCCCGGCCTAGAGTAGAACGGAAGTGGTTGTCAGTCACGCGCGTTCATAGGTGAGAATGATGATGAGTGTCACGGATCATCACATTCATCAAAGTTAAGTGTAACGTATATCTTGGAATAAGGATAGAAGAGAATTGAATAGAAAGTAATAATAATTGTATTGAAACTTGAGGTACAGCAGAGCTCCACACCCTTAATCTATGGTGTGCAGAAACTCTACTGTTGAAAATACATAAGTGAAAGGTTCAGGCATGGCCAAATGGCCAGCCCCCTGAATGATCAAGAGACCGAATTATCAAAGACTAAACAGTCAAAGATTAAACTGTCAAAAGATGTCTAATACAATAGTAACTTATCCTATTTATACTAGACTAGCAACTAGGGTTTACATGAGTAAGTAATTGATGCATAAATCCACTTCCGGGGCCCACTTGGTGTATGCTTGGGCTGAGCTTGATCTATCCACGAGCTGAGGCTTTTCTTGGAGTTGAACTCCAAGTTATAACGTGTTTTGGGCGTTCAACTCCGGATCATGACGTTTTTCTGGCGTTTAACTCCAGACAGCAGCATGTACTTGGCGTTCAACGCCAAGTTACGTTGTCAATTTCCAAATAAAGTATGGACTATTATATATTGCTGGAAAGCTCTAGATGTCTACTTTCCAACGCCGTTGAGAGAGCGCCATTTGGAGTTCTTTAGTTCCAGAAAATCTATTTCGAGTGCAGGGAGGTCAGATTCCAACAGCATCAGCAGTCCTTTTGTCAGCCTTTTTCAGAGTTTTGCTCAAGTCCCTTCATTTCAGCCAGAAATTACCTGAAATCACAGAAAAACACATAAACTCATAGTAAAGTCCAGAAATGTGAATTTAACATAAAAACTAATGAAAACATCCCTAAAAGTAGCTTGAACTTACTAAAAACTACCTAAAAACAATGCCAAAAAGCGTATAAATTATCCGCTCATCATTATGTTGTATTCTTGTCCCTCTATTCCTACTTTCTATTTAGATATGCTTATGAACCTTAGATTTCTTCGCATGCAAGTAATCTTGTTTCCTGAGCATTGCGCTTTTTATTTTGTGATTTTGCTTTATTTGTTTTTCATGGCTCCTCGTATACTGTATCTTATGCACGGAAACTTGTCTCTCAACAAATTTTCCTTCGGCAAGTATACCAAATTTGTCGTCAAGTAAAAACTCACAATAGAGTGTGGTCGAATCCACAGGGATTAACGGATTAAGCAATCAATGGTTAATTGATTATCCTAGTTAGACGAATCATATTGGAGTGATAAGTAACAATAAAATGTAAATGGCATAAAAGTAAAGAAAGCAATAAAGTGCAGAAAAGTAAAATGGCAAGAAAAGTAAATGTAAGAACTAAAAATAAAATGAACAGTGGGATCAAGAAATATTACAATCCTTCGGATCAAGTTCATTCTCATCTTTTCCTCAATCAATGCATTCATTGATATCCTTGGCAATCTTAAGTGATTGGATCCCAATTCCTTGGTAATCCAATCTCTCTAAGCTTGAACAATTTCCCAATTCTTTGATTTAATTTCTCATGGGAAGAAATGAAATTTAGTCATTGATTATACCACACACATTCATAGATCAAAGTATTGGGAGGATTACATGTCACTATATCTGCCCAACCCCCAACCTAATCCAACGTAAGAGAGCATTTCTAGCAGGATCTCCTCATTCCTCTTCCAAGGTTCCAAGGAGATCCAATTATGGAGAGCTTCTCTTCCAAGATAGCTAACCAATTGGATGAAGATCGAAAGCTCTCTAGTAAAATCAAGAGAAAAGAAAGAAGAAGAAGAATAAGAACTACAATTGATCCATTGAATCACAATAGAGCTCTCTAACCCAATAAAAAGAGTTAGTTGATCATTGCTCTACCAAAATAGAAAAGAAAGAAAGTGCAAAAAAGTAAAGATGAAGATTAAAACTAAAATTCAAAATTCAAAATTCATAAATGAAAATTACAACTAAAATGAAACTACTCCTAAGGAAGAAAAGAAGAGAAAAGGAAGAAGAGTGGTTGAGGGGAGGGGTCTGAAGACCCACTCCCCTTGGAGTGTGCCGATTACAGAAGTTCGAATTGGTCTTCACTCTCTCCCCCTTCCTTCAATTCTCTGTTCCAGAATGTCTTGAATGTAAAAACTAAGGCCCTTATATAAGCTCTCCTAAATTACAAAATGAAATGAAATTAAAAGCAAATTACAATTAAATGAAAATTCCTATTCTAGATGCTTCTTGTGGCCTTGATTGGTTGACAATTTTGGGCTTGCTTGCTTGAGCTTTGAAGTGGACTTGAGAGAGAAGTGAATCAGGTTAAGGTCCAGGTGCTTAGCATTAATGCTACCGTTAGCCACACTAACGCTACAAGTGTGGCGTTAGTGCTAAAGTTATTGTGGCTAACATTGCACTTGCTACCCAGTTGGTGTTTTTGGGGCTTAAAAGATGCCTCTTATTTGTGCTCCAATTTCATGCCCACTATATACTATTATATATCTTTGGAAATCTCTAAATGTTAGCTTTCTAAATGTCATCATTTGGAGCTCTACAGCTCGAGTTACAGTTCTTGGAAGGTGAAGAGGTCAGTTGGCCTTACTACAGGTTGATACCATGTTCATCTTTTCACTTTCGAGGTAGGTTTTCTTCCTCAAATTTAGTGTCCACCATGTAGTGCCATATATGCCTGGAAAGCTTTGGAATCCTACTTTCCAATGTTTTTGGAATCATCTCATTTGTAGTTTTGTGGCTCAAGTTATTCTTGTTTGAAGAAGGCATGGTCAGGCAGCCAGGTGAGACTTTTGCCCATGTTAGTGTCCATGTTAGTGTAACTAACGTGGCCATTAACGTGGGTCTTCCTTTGCTTCACTAGAGTTAGTGGTGTTTACCTTTTCCACTAATGTTGGCGTCTCCATTTCCCTCCATGTTAGTTCCCACGTTAATGTAACTAACGTGGAAGCTAACGTGGGTCTTCTTGGCCTTTGCTAGCGTTATTAGCACTCACTTTTGCCATTAACGCTGCTCCTTCTTCAAAGTTGATGCCATTAACGTTCCCACTAATGTTCCAATTTTCCTTTCTTCCACGTTAGTGGTCACATTAATTAGATTAACGTAGCTACTAACGTGGCTCTTCTCTGCTTTTTTTTTGCCTAAAATCAAATAAACAAAGTGCATCAAGGTAACATACAAGATGATCTTTATATGATAAGTGTGCTAATAATACTCAAAATCAAAACTTCACTTAGTGTGATCTATTTTATCATATTTACCTTGTATATTAGCTAAAATTCACCTATGCTTGAGATTTTGTTTCATGCAGAGATTTTTCATGCTATTACTCATATTTTGGCAAAATTTGTATGAAAACTAAACAGAAATCTACTGAAATGACTACTAAAAGTAGGCAATGATGCACGCGCATCACAACACCAAACTTAAATGTTGCTTGTCCCCAAGCAAGGAAAGAATTATGCACAAAGGATTCTTTTTATTGGAGTGTGCTAAAGAATTTCTTATGATGCCTTGGTGAGTGAATTGATTAAGTGATAATAGAAGCCAACTCCAATTATATGCTTATGCAAGGGTTTCAGTATTCATTAGTCCTTACATATTGGAAGTCTTAGATCTTAGGAGTGTCATTCGGATGGCATTATGGAGTCCTCTTTATAGATTATCACCTTGAAGCAGTATTTATTTGTCTTGGCCTCGACTCTAGGTGTCATGTCTCAAAGTAGCCCTTTAGGATAAGTTTTCAATGAATACTCCCAACCCAACTGGGTTAAGGTATTAGGTGATGAAGCACCCCTTAGGATTTACTTGCTCAGGCCTCTTTCTTTGACACAAATTCACCGTAAGCATGTAACTAGGACAATAACTCTTTGAGTTTTTGTATCTTTCTTTTTCGTCCTAGTAATTGATGTTCAGAGTCTTGGGCTTTTTCCTTGTTTTTCTTTTTCTTTTGTTTACTGCTTCTTGGTTCAATAGATTTTTGAGAATTTCCATAACACTTCTCCAAATTTCAATTCCTATCTATGAGCTCCTATGCAAGTTTTCACAAACATGTAACCTCAATACACAATCATACAATCAATCCATTTCTCTTAATCTTTAGCTTGCCTCAAAGTTGATAAAATTCCTCAACACTTTCCTTTCAAAAGAATGATTTCTTCGATGCATTTTTAAGTATAATGGGTGCAAGCAGATTAAAGATGAAGGTGCAATGATAAGCAGTGAACCATGCTAATTACTAAAAGTAACATAACAGAACAGAGGTAGACCACAGAATTCAAAACAAGAGACATTCATGATTGCCATTAAGTCTACTGGGAGTAAATGAGAAGGAAAGGAACTTTACAACCTTTGTAGCTCATCTTCGCCCTTGTTGTCCCTTCCTGCAGACTTCCTCCCTCCAATTACCATCTTAGAATAAGTGCTTTGCTGGCAAGCAACAAGTAGGAGCAGTGGTGTTGAGATTGTGATTCAACTATGAATGTCAAAAAAAGAGAAACAAGATATGAGTATTGCATAAAATTAAGCAAGCTTGGTTAAAAAATGACACTACAGGCCTAAGAAGCAAAGGCATTATGATTGTACAAACAAGTGGTGTTGCTGGATACATTGCATAGAAAAATAAGTGGCACACCAAACTTAGTGTGACACTTTCTCTTAGAATTGATGCAAGTATCCAGAAAGATTGAAAACAGATTGTTGCAGGGTAACACCAAACTTAGAATGTGATCATATGCCAATTTTATTTAAAAGGAAGCTACGTAAAAGAAACTGTTGTATTAATAACAAAATCACCAAGAGCAAGAGCTATCACGAACAGGGGCTTCTTGGTGAGGCATTAACTCAAACAGTTAGAGAGCATAGAAAACAAAGAACCAAAGCAATTACATGAACAAAAAAAAAAACAAAGGAAAATGTCTAAGCTAGGTAATCAACCAACCGGTAGTTTGTTAATCACAATTAATCCCCGGCAACGGCGCCATAAACTTGATGCACGGAAACTTGACTCTCAACAAATTTCCCTTCGGCAAGTATACCAAATTCGTCGTCAAGTAAAAACTCACAATAGAGTGAGGTCGAATCCACAGGGATTAACGGATTAAGTAATCAATGATTAATTGATTATCCTAGTTAGACAAATTATATTGGAGTGATAAGTAACAAGGAAATGTAAATGGCATAAAAGTAAAGAAAGCAATAAAGTACAGAAAAGTAAAATGGTAAGAAAAGTAAATGTAAGAACTAAAAATAAAATGAACATCAGGATCAAGAGATATTGCAATCCTCCGGATCAAGTTCATTCTCATCTCTTCCTCAATCAATGCATTCATTGATCTCCTTGGCAATCTTAAGTGATTGGATCCCAAATCCTTGGCAATCCAATCTCTCTAAGCTTGAACAATTTCCCAATTCCTTGATTTAATTGCTCATGGGAAGAGATGAAGTTTGGTCACTGATTATACCACACACATTCATAGATCAAAGTATTGGGAGGATTACATGTCACTATATCCACCCAATCCCCAGCCTAATCCAATGTGAGAGAGCATTTCTAGCATGATCTCCTCATTCCTCTTCAAAGGTTCCGAGGAGATCCAATTATGGAGAGCTTCTCTTCCAAGATAGCTAACCAATTGGATGAAGATCGAAAGCCCTCTAGTAAAATCAAGAGAAAAGAAAGAAGAAGAAGAATAAGAACTACAATTGATCCATTGAATCACAATAGAGCTCTCTAACCCAATGAAAAGAGTTAGTTGATCATTACTATACCAAAATAGAAAAGAAAGAAAGTGCAAAAAAGTAAAGATAAAGATTAAAACTAAAATTGAAACTTCAAAATTCATAAATGAAAATTACAACTAAAATGAAACTACTCCTAAGGAAGAAAAGAAGAGAAAAAGAAGAAGAGTGGTTGAGGGTCCGAAGACCCACTCCCCTTGGAGTGTGCACAGAAGTTCGAATTTGTCTTCACTCTCTCCCCCTTCCTTCAATTCTCTGTTCCAGAATGTCTTGAATGTAAAAACTAAGGCCCTTATATAGGCTCTCCTAAATTACAAAATGAAATGAAATTAAAAGCAAATTACAATTAAATGAAAATTCCTATTCTTGATGCTTCTTGTGGCATTGATTGGTTGACAATTTTGGGCTTGCTTGCTTGAGATTTGAAGTGGACTTGAGAGAGAAGTGAATCAAGTTGAGGTCTAGGTGCTTAGCATTAATGCTACCATTAGCCACACTAACGCTACAAGTGTGGCGTTAGTGCTAAAGTTATTGTGGCTAACGTTGCAATTGCTACCCAGTTGGTGTTTTTGGGGGCTTAAAAGATGCCTCTTATTTCTGCTCCAATTTTATGCCCACTATAGACTATTATATATCTTTGGAAAGCTCTAAATGTCAGCTTTATAACGCAACTAGAATCACTTCAATTGGACATCTGGAACTCAAGTTATGCTCCTATGAAGTGGACAAGGTCGCTGGCATAGTCGCTAGCGTTATTGGAAAAGGTGTGTCACGATAACGCTAGCGATTAGGAGCTTAGTATTGCCAGGTTCTGAAGCCCAAACTTAATGTCCACCCCATAATATTATATATTGTTGGAAAGCTCTGCATGTATAATTTCCAACGCCTTTGGAAGCGCATCATTTGGAGCTCTACAGCTCGAGTTACACTTCTTGGAAGGTGAAGAGGTCAGTTGGCCTTACTACAGGTTGATACCATGTTCATCTTTGCAATTTCGGGGCAGGTTTTCTCCCTCAAATTTAGTGTCCACCATGTAGTTCCATATATGCATGGAAAGCTCTGGAATCCTACTTTCCAATGCTTTTAGAATCACCTCATTTGGAGTTTTGTGGCTCAAGTTATTCTTATTTGAAGAAGGCATGGTCAGGCTGCCAGGTGAGACTTTTGCCCACGTTAGTGTAACTAACGTGGCCATTAACGTGGGTCTTCCTTTGCTTCGCTAGCATTAGTGGCGTTCACCTTTTCCACTAATGTTGGCATCTCCCTTTCCCTCCATGTTAGTTCCCACGTTAA
The DNA here is from genome assembly GCF_003086295.3 of Arachis hypogaea. Lineage (NCBI taxonomy): Eukaryota > Viridiplantae > Streptophyta > Magnoliopsida > Fabales > Fabaceae > Arachis > Arachis hypogaea. The sequence goes on from NC_092039.1 coordinate 91,959,129, forward strand.
TGTAACTAACGTGGAAGCTAACGTGGGTCTTCTTGGCCTTCGCTAGCGTTATTGGCACTCACTTTTGCCACTAATGCTGCTCCTTCTTCAAAGTTGATACCATTAACGTTCCCACTAACGTTCCAATTTTCCTTCATTCCACGTTAGTGGTCACGTTAATTAGATTAACATAGCCACTAACGTGCCTCTTCTCTGCTTTTTTTTTTTGCCTGAAATCAAACAAACAAAGTGCATCAAGGTAACATACAAGATGATCTTTATATGCTAAGTGTGCTAATAATACTCAAAATCAAAACTTCACTTAGTGTGATCTATTTTATCCTATTTACCTTGTATATTAGCTAAAATTCACCTATGCTTGAGATTTTGTTTCATGCAGAGATTTTTCATGCTATTACTCATATTTTGGCAAAATTTGTATGAAAACTAAACAAAAATCTACTAAAATGACTACTAAAAGTAGGCAATGATGCACGCGCATCAGTATCCTTTTCAATATTATTATGTATATGTTTTATTTTAGAGGTCATAATACCATACCACCTCCATTTTACGGCTTAAGCGTAAAGCTGTGTGTGGTAGGGTGTTACATTATGGTATCAAAGCAGTTTGTTCCTATAGAGTCTGAGGGACGAACTGACTATGCTTCTGTGTATTCTCTGTGTATGTGTCTATATGCTATTAGGATATCTAACTAATATATGTGGCTTAAACATTCATGAGCATGCATTTGGGACTTGAAGCACTAGAGTTGTGATATTGAGACTGATCAACTTGATATCACTTGTTTGGTATGTATAGGAACCAGATGTCGACTCGCGGACGCGATTATGGGTGAAATAGTGGTAGAATAGGCAATGCTACTCCTAAACCAATAGGGAACAATCCTATAGATTTCATGGCTGCCATGGGAAACATGGCTGCATCTTTGCAGGTGACAACCAAGGCGTTGGGTGATGAATTGCATCATCTACCTCTTTCTCTTATGTAAAAGGTCCATAGAAATAGTGAAATCTCATTCAATTAATGTAATTTCATGAACTAAATGGTGAATATTATGGTACATTACTTTGAAATGAGTTTTGTTGAATTTTAGGTGAAAAGATCAACAAAAGAAGAAGGGAGCAAGAAAGAGAAGTTGGGCGTGTGTTCTAGGCATGCCACTTGTTGCAAACACCAACAAATTGAGTGGGCGTGGCACGCCAGCTGATGGGCGTGGCACGCTAGCTATCAAGTCCAGAGAGCAAAGTGAAAGAAATACAATGGGCGTGCCACTTGACATCAAAGGAGTGGAACGCTAGGTATCAAGTCCAGAGGAGAGTCCATGAAGTTTTCACTGGGCGTGGCACGCCAAGGAGATGAAGCCTAATGGGCGTGGCATGCCAAGGCCAGGCGTGGCACGCCAATCATCCTTTTCAGAGAGGGACTCCAGTCTTTACTATGGGTGCGGCACGCTAGGGCCAGGCGTGGCACGCCCACTATAAATTCTAGAGAAGCATCTTGAAGACCAACAAGGGGCATGGCACGCCAACCACATCATCCATTATGGGCGTGCCACTTGGGATTGAAGGCATGGCACGCTAGTTCAACAAGGCAGAGGGGAGTGGAAGGTGCAGCACAAGGGCATGCCACTTGATGTTTGAGGCGTGGCACGCCAACCTTGTTTATGCCATGGGCGTGCCACTTGAGTTCTAGGCGTGGTACGCCAAGCTTGAAGAGCTCAATACCATAATGGGATGCCACTTGAGCTCAAAGGCGTGGCACGCCAACCTTGCTCATATCCTGGGCGTGCCACTTGAGATCGAAGGCGTGGCACCCTAGTTCATTGGTCCAGAGAGGAAGGATACAGGCCCTACCATGGGCGTGCCACTTTTGATCGAAAGTGTAGCACGCCAACATAAGCCTCCAAAGAAGAAGATCAATGGGCATGCAACTTGGGACTTTAGGCGTGGCACGCTAAGGCAAAATGATAATGGGCGTGCCACTTGATGATTGAGGCATGGCATGCCAACGTTACTCGCACCAAGGGCGTGACACTTGAGACCTAGGCATGGCACACCAATGTAGTTAACTAGAGAAGAGAATGAAATCCTTATCAAGGGCGTGGCACGCTAGCTACTGGGCGTGGCACACCAGTTAAACATTCCAGAGAAGAAGGATGAAGATTTCACTAAAGGCGTGGCACGCCAGACATGTGCGTGCCACGCTAGTTCAAGTCTCCAGAGGAGAATGATCATGCTTTATTGAGGGCGTCGCACTCCAGACCTGGGCGTGCCATGCCAGTTCTAATTTTCAGAAAGGAAGGAAGGAAAAACCACAATGAGCGTGCCACTTGAACTCGAAGGTGTGTCACACTAAGCTAGCTGCAAGAAGGGAGCGTGCCACATGGGAGTAGGTGTGGCACGCCAAGCCAGGCTGAGGAGCTGGGCGTGGCACGCCACTCACACGCCAGGCACACAGTTTATTCTATTAGAGTTTTCCTTTTCTTTTCAATTGTAATTTTCTTTCCCTTTTTGTAATTTTCCTTTTCTAGTAATTGGAGTAGTATAAATACCCCCTTAGAGTACTAAAAAAAGGGTTGGATTGAGTGGTTAGTTTTACTTTTACTTTTACACTTTACTTTATCTTCTGTCATCTCTTGTACTTTTCTCTAAGCTATGAGTATCTAAACTCCCTCTCATTGGGAGAGAGAGCTCTATTGTACTTGATGGACTAATGATAGTGAATTTCTTCTTCTCTTCATCTGTTTTTGATTTGCTAGAAGGAATTTCGTTCTTCATGCTAGTGTTCAATCATCTTAGAAAAGAGGTTGAATGCAAAATGGGTTTCATGGGAACCTTGGAAAAGGAAACATGAAACCATGTTTGAAATCCCTTCTCACACTTGAGTAGATCTGTTATTTACTTTTCTGCATTTTATTATTTCCTTTACCTTTAAATCATTTACATTTCTGCTATTTAGAACTCTGCACTCAATAATCTCTATTGATTAGCTTCACTAAAATTACTTATTAACTAAAGTTGCTCAATCAATCAATCTTTATGGGATTCGACCTCACTCATAGTGAGTTATTACTTGGTGATAATTTGGTACGCTTGCCAAAGAACGGATTCATTATATAGTGAGTAATATCCGATCGTCATCAAGTTTTATGGCGCCGTTGCTGGGGATTAATTTTGAATTGACAAGTATTAAGTTGATGAGTATTTAGATTAAGCATTGTTTATTTACTTTGTTAATCATTTAAATTCATTCCTTATTTTTCTTATTTCTTTTAGCACTTGAATTTCCAGTTGTTCATTGTATATATATCCGTTTTAACAAGAAGCACACTAACTGTTTGACACTTTGCATTAATCAAATTTGACTTACCCACCCTTCTTCCAAAGAGGGTGATAACTCCTGTTTTAGATTGCGTTTGTGTTGTTTATGACTGGGAGAAGAGGAGTTGCAACCTCTTATGATTCTGAACCGGAAAGGACATTCTTAAGATTGAGAAGAGAAGCAGTGGCTTGAGGCAAAAGAGTAGTGGGCAATCATGCCCCCCCCCCCCACAAGAAAGGAGAGTGCTAGGCTCTTACATCAATCCCAATCCTTGGAATTATGGGAGCAGCATCTTGAAACCCATCATACATGCCAATAATTTCGAGCTCAAACCACAGCTAATCACTCTTGTTCAGAATAATTGTTCATTTGGAGAAAATGCTCAAGAAGATCCAAATCAACCTCTAACCACATTCTTGAGAATCTGTGACACAGTGAAGGCTAATAGTGTTCACCCGAACACCTATAAACTGCTTATATTCCCTTTTCCCTTAGGGATAAAGTAGCCAAGTGGTTGGAATCCTTTCCAAGGGAGAGTTTGACAACTTGGGAAGAGGTGGTAAATAAGTTCTTGGCAAGATTTTACCCTCTCCAAAGAGTTAACAGGTTGAGAGCTAAGGTGCAAAACTTTAGACAACAAGATGGGGAGACTCTCTACAAAGCTTGGGAGAGATATAAAGAGTTGACAAGAAAATGCCCTCCGAACATGTTCAATGAATGGGTACAGCTGCACATTTTCTGTGAAGGATTGTCACAAGAATCATAGAAGGCCTTAGATCACTCTTCAGGAGGCTCTCTGATGCACCACTATTGCGTGGTACATCTTGTGCTTAATTGAGTGGATTTTATCCACTATTCTCACTTATTCATGCAAATTGCATGTTTTACATTTCCCTTCCTGATTTTGTGCTATGATTGAAAACATGTTTCTTTGGTCTTAATTTAGCTAATTTTAATGTGTGTTAAGTGTTTTCAGGCTATTTAGGGAGGAATGGCTTAGAGGATGGAGAGGAAGGTCGTACAAATGGAAGGAGCACAAGAATTAAAGGAGATAACCAGCAAGGAGCGACACGTGTGCGTACCTGACGCGTGCGCATGAATTGGAGTTTGCACGGCGATGCGTGCGCATGCCTGACGCGTACGGGTGACATGCGAAGAAGACCATCGACGCGTACGCATGACTGAAGCGTACGCGTGACTGACGCGTACGCGTGACATGCGCCATATGCAAAAATGCAAAAAATGATCGAGGCGATTTCTTGGCTCCACTTTTGCCCAGTTCCAAACCCGAAAATACATAATAGAAGCTGTAGAGCAGGGGAATCATTCAATCATTCGTTCACTTTACATAATTTTAGGTTTTAGATGTAGTTTTTAGAGAGAGAGGCTCTCTCCTCTCTCTAGGTTTTAGGATCTCTCTTAGTTTTAGGTTTATTTCTTCTTGATTCCAGGTTCAATGTTCCTTTAGTTTAGTTTCTCTTCTACTTTTATTGATTATAGTATTTTAGTTCATCTATTCTTCTTGTTGATTTCTCTATTTTTCCAATTTAGTTTATGAATTCTCATGTTAGATTTGATTTTCTATTTAATGAAATTTAAGGTATTTCATATTTATGATTGCTTTCTTCAATTTATGTTCTTGATGCTTTCAATTGGTTGTTTGAATTTTATTATTTCTTGTTGCTATTCTATGCTTTTCTGTTGTGCCTTCCAAGTGTTTGATAAAATGCTTGGTTGGATTCTAGAGTAGATTTTTATCCTTTTGGCCTTGGTTGAGTAATTGGTGACACTTGAGTTATCAAACTTTTTTGTTGATTGATAATTGAAAGTTGCTGATTGATTTGGATTCCACTAAAGCTAGTCTTTCCTTAGGAGTTGACTAGGACTTGAGGAATCAAATTGATTCGTCCACTTGACTTTCCTTCATAATTAGAGGGTTAACTAAGTGGGAGCAATGAATAATTCTCACCACGATTGATAAGGATAGCTAGGATAGGACTTCCAATTCTCATACCTTGCCAAGAGCTTTTCTAGTTATTAGTCTATTCCTTTTGCAATTTACTTTTCTTGTTTCCTTAATCCCAAAACCCCAAAAATATACCTTTGCATAACCAATTATAAGAACACTTCCCTGCAATTCCTTGAGAGACGACCTGAGGTTTGAATACTTCGCTTATTACTTTTTAGGGATTTTGTTACTTGTGACAACCAATCTTTTGTATGAAAGGATTCTTGTTGGTTTAGAAACTATACTAGCAACGCAAATTTATTTGTAAAATTCTTTACCACACAAAAGTTTGTTTGTCAAAATGGCGCCATTGCCGGGGAATTGCAAACGTGTGCATTATTATTGGTTATTGTAAATATTTGCTTTTTACCTGTTCTCAGTTTTATTAGTTTTAGGACTTAGTTGCCTATTTTTATTAGATTTTGTTTTTCTTTTCTACTATGAATTCTCACCCCTTTAGCTACTAGCGTGGTTATAATTATGTTGCAGGAAGAGGAGATTATAATGACAACATGCATCATGGTTGGAACAATCAAAAATGGGAGGAGCAACAAGGATTTGATCGACCCTCTTGGCAACAACCTCCACCAACTTGTTACAAGCAACAACCATTCTGTGATGCATATCAAGGCAATGGCTATGGTGGACCTTTCCGTGACAATCAACCCCCACCACACTATACCTATGAGCCCTCTCCTCAACATAACTTTGAACCACCATACTCACAAGCCACCCGCTACCAAACTCCCTTCTATGATCCTAATCCTTACCCACCATACCAAGAACCTTATAAGCCATACTTAGAACCACCCCAATCCCAACACAATTACTCCCAAGAACCACCACCTCAATATACACCACCTCCATGTCCCTATCAAGATGAACCATCTCCACTTTATGCAACTCCTTCCTATCATGAACCTTTCCTCCCAAGTAATGAACCCTCATATCCACCCCAATCTCCAATGAATGAAACCCTTGGTGTACTTCTTCAAGGGCAAGAAGAGATGAAAATGAAGGTACTAGAATTCACGGCTACCTTGACCAAGGTAGTAAATCAATTAGCCTCCCAATGCTTGAATATTCTAGATACAACCATGGCCACTCGTAGGGAATCAAGTGAGGAGCGTAGTATGAAAGAGAGATTGGAAACTCCGGTGAAAAATGAGAACTATTATTTTGTATTGAAACAACTGGAAGAAGCTATAATTGTTGAAGAGAAAGAAGTGGTCGAAGACTTAAGAGATGCTGAACCTCCATGGGAATCTAGAGTTGTAGAGTATTCCTCCAAGAAGCTTGAAATTAATGTTGAGGAGGATAGTGCACAACCTCCAAGGCATGTTCTTTATGAAGAATTGAACGGAATAGATCAAGAGGCAAGTTCCCTTGGTGATGATGATCATGAATCAAGCCCCCCTAGTGATGAACTTGCATCCGCAATTGAACCCTTTGATTTTGAAGAACCTTCTCCAAGTGAACCTCCAACTTATGACTTGAGTGACGGGGAAGAATTAGAAGAATTTGATCAAGGCACGGTTGAAGTTGAAGAGGTTTGCAAGGAGGTGGAAGAATTCAAAGAAGAGCACAAGGGAGTGGAGCTTGCAAGGCCATTGGAAACACCTCTCCCCAAGCCATCACCATCTATCCTTTCATTCAAGTGGGTAAACCCCTTATCTCTAAGCTTCATAATCCCACTTGAATATGGTTTACTTGAAATGGATGGTCAACTTCGAACTCTTTGTGGCTTTAAGAGTACAAGGAAGATGGTTAGTGATAGGAGCTGTCATGCAAGGTTCACTATGGTTGCATGCTCCTAGTTGTATTGCAAGGATTGGTGTAGAGCTCAATTGAATAGGTCTAGGAAGTTATTTGGACACTTCAGTGAGAATTCAGATTGCTTGCCACCTAGTCGGAACAATGATAATCAACACAAAGACGGGTGCAAAAGCAAGGTTTGGGACCCCAGAATTCATTCTAGCAACCAACACTCTTGGGACCTTGTCACTTGCTTTAACTTGCTTGGAGGCTCTTTGCGCTTAGTTTGGGATTCCAGAGGCCATTGGAATTACAAACATTGGTGGAGATTCCTGGATGAGTTCAAGCACAAGCCACCATGACAAGGAGCCCACCAAATGTGCAACTTAAGGACAATAACTAAAAGTGCTAGGTGGGAGATAACCCGCCATGGTATGATCGTTCCTTTTCTTTCTTAGTTTTTATTTTTTTATTTTTATCAGTGTTCATTCATACATTCTGCATCATCACCTGCATTCTATTAATAAAAAAAGGGAGAGAAAAGCGCGTTCCACGTGTTCACGCGCACGCGTCACATGCGACGCTAAACCTTACAGAAAGTTATGCGGGAGCTGTGCAGGAAGGGTGCCATGTGCATGAGCCAACCCACGCGTACACAAGGGCGACGCGTGTGCATCACCTGTATTTTAGTCAAACCACGCGTAAGCGTTAGTGACGTGTATGCGTGGATGGAAAATCGGCGTCAATGGGTGATTTGGCTGAGAGTTGTGCTGCCTTGGTGCTGGTATTGTGCATTTAGCACAACCAATGGTCACGCGTACACGTCACTTGGATTCTTGCTCACCCACGCGTAAGCATGATAGACGCTTACGCGTCGCCTCTTCTTTTGCACACCCACGCGTACGCGTGGGTGATGCTTACGCGTTGCTTTACATATTCCATTCTTCTACTTTTCTCTTTCCTTTCTTATTCTTCCCTCCTCCTTTCTTACTTTCATCTCCTCCTCTTTCCTTCTCATTTTCTTTTCTTCATTTCATTTACATACTTTCATTCATTGCATTTTAAGTGTATGCATGTTTTTATTTTCCTTTCTATGTTTGTTATTTTTCCATTGGTGTTAAATGTTCTTATTTAACTGTTGTATCTTTTCTTGAATTATTTTGGTGCTTCATGAATTGTTTTAAACTATTGGGTGTTATTAATTATAAGGCAATGCTAATTTTTATGATACTTGTATTCTATTTGCCTTGATATGTACTTATATTGTCTTTCATTACCCGCACTCTCTCCCCCATTATTGCAATTTTTGCACCATTCATATGCCATTTGCTTCTACTGTTTTCTCACTTGCATGTTGTAGCTACCATGCAGTTGAGATCCTCATTATTTGGCATCAACCCACCCATATTCTATTTATTTCGTTATCTTTGTTTCTGGGTTACTTTTCTTCCTTTTTTCTCTTCTTTTAAGATGGCCACCGAGAAGGGAAAGGAAAACTTCTAATGGGGTGACAACCAAGTTCAGACACACATTCTTTGGAAAAAAGCATCAGTTGTAACATCCTGTCCACTTGCACATCTTAGCATGCACCGAGGACAGTGCAATCTTTAAGTGTGGGGAGGTCGATACCGACTTCCGGTGGTTAGTTATTTTCTTCTTCAACACCAATGTTTAATTCTCTTTGTTAAATTAGTTGTTGCATTTGCATATTTGATCGCATGTTTGTTTGATTTTGTGCATATTTTACCACTACTTGGTTGAAGTAATATTTTCTTTTTCAAGAAAATTTTTATAGCATTTCACTAATTTGAATTAAAATTTTTATTGAACTTGTTTGAAGAAATATTATTTTGGAACATGGTTTTGGAGCTCGAACACACAAAACTAGTGAGATTTTGAGCCTAATTGATTAGTTGCATTTTATCAACCAATATTTTATTTTTGGTGTGTGTTGTTCTCTCTAAAATTGTGATCTTTGTCTTTTTTAATTCTGTATTTCCATTTTTTAATGTATGCATGCACTTACATGATTGAGGCACTTTGTTTCACTGAGCTTACATACCTATATGGCCTTAACCCTTTCATTATCCTTTGCAAACCAAAGTTGAGCCTATTTTACCTATTTGTTCTTTATTTTAGCATATCATTAACTCTAAGCGAAAAACAATAATGTCCCTAATTTGAATCCTTGGTTAGCTTAGACTAGTGAGAGTGCTCATGAATTAAGTGTGGGAAAATTGGGTTTGAAAATATTTGGTTTGAAAAATTGGGTGTTGTGTATTCTTGAGAAAATATGAACAAGAATGTTAAGCATATGTTTATGCATTCAATACTTTAATCATATGCATTGAGAAAAACAAAAGAAAAGAAAAGAAAAAAATAAAAATAGAAAAAATATGAGAAAAAGAAAAGAAAAAAAGAAAATAATAAAAAGGGGACAAAATGCCCCAAGTTAAGTAATAATATCAATGCATATGAGTTGTACTTAAATTTGGGATGCATGAGTGTGTGGTAAACATAGTTAATGGGTAGTTAGATCTTGCATTGTAATTACATGGATTGTCTTAAGTTAGGTGGGAAGTTTAGGTTAATTAATGATTCAGATTTTAGTCCACTTGACCAAATACAATCCTACCTTGACCCTAACCCCATTACAACCCTCAAAAGACCTCCTTGATTTGTGTATTTGTGCATTAACTTTTTGTTAATTGTTAGATGAAGAGCAAGTCTTAGAAAGCGAGATTAGTAGAGATTCGAGAGAATCAAACCTTAAACACCTGAGCGATTAGAGTGTACACACTTCTAGTGAGGGTTCGATGCTTGATTCTTAGTTCGCGGCTTACATGAGCTATTTTTTCCTGCAAGTTTATTTGTACTTCATTTTTACGATTTGAATTAGTGAAATTCAGTTCATATTTGTTCTTAAAAAGTTTATTTACTTTTAACCAAATAGGTACAAACATTCTATATTTAGTTGCATTCATATAAATAGGTTGCATTTCATACATCCTACCATTCCTCTTCACTCTTATAGCTTCTCTTGAGCTTAGCATGAGGAAATGCTAATGTTTAAGTGTTGGGAGATTTGATGCACCATTATTTCGTGGTACATCTTGTGCTTAATTGAATGGATTTTATCCACAATTCTCACACTTATTCATGTAATTGCATGTTTTACATTTTCCTTCCTGATTTTGTGCTATGATTGAAAACATGTTTCTTTGGTCTTAATTTAGCTAATTTTAATCCTCTCTTATTACCATTTGATGCCATGATATGTGTGTTAAGTGTTTTCAGGCTATATAGGACAGGAATGGCTTAGAGGATGGAGAGGAAGCTTGCACAAATCGAAGGAGCACAAGAATTAAAGGAGATAACCATCGAGGAGCGACACGTGTGCGTACCTGACGCGTGCATGTGAATTGGAGTTCGAACGGTGGTGCACGAAATTTTGATCATCAATGGCGCCATCAACATGGTACGCACAATTGTAATCTCAACTCTTTATCACAACTCTGCACAACTAACCAGCAAGTGCACTGGGTCGTCCAAGTAATAAACCTTACGCGAGTAAAGGTCGATCCCACGGAGATTGTTGGTATGAAGCAAACTATGGTCATCTTGTAAATCTCAGTCAGGCGGATTCAAATGGTTATGGAGGATTGATAATTAAAAGATGAATAAAACATAAAATAAAGATAGAGATACTTATATAATTCATTGGTGAGAATTTCAGATAAGCGTATGGAGATGCTGTATGTTGGTCATCACCGTTGTCAATGGCTACAGCCCCGTTCTCTCAGTGAAAATGTTCAACGTGCTCTGTCACAGCACGGCTATTCATCTGTCGGTTCTCGATCATGTCGGAATAGAATCCAGTGATTTTTTTGCGTCTGTCACTAACGCCCCACAATCGCGAGTTTGAAGCTCGTCACAGTCATTCAATCCTTGAATTCTACTCAGAATACCACAGACAAGGTTTAGACCTTCTGGATTCTCAAGAATGGTCACCAATGGATTCTAGCTTATACCACGAAGATTCTGATTAAGGAATCCAAGAGATATCCACTCAATCTAAGGTAGAACGGAGGTGGTTGTCAGGCACACGTTCATAGGTGAGAATGATGATGAGTGTCACGGATCATCACATTCATCAAGTTGAGGAACAAGTGATATCTTAGAATAAGAATAAGCTGAATTGAATAGAAGGACAATAGTAATTGCATTAATACTCGAGGTACAGCAGAGCTCCACACCTTAATCTATGGTGTGTAGAAACTCCACCGTTGAAAATACATAAGTGATAATGGTCATCATTGGCTTCGGCCCCAGAGAGGGAACCAGAAGAACCAAGATGATCTAAAGATCTAAAGTGATCTAAAGATGAAAATACAATAGCAAAAGGTCCTATTTATAGAGAACTAGTATCTTTGGGTTTACAAAAATGAGTAAATGACGTAAAAATCCACTTCCGGGCCCACTTGGTGTTTGCATGGGCTGAGCATTGAAGCTTCCATGTGTAGAGACTTTTCTTGGAGTTAAACGCCAGCTTTTGTGCCAGTTTGGGCGTTTAACTCCCACTTTTGTGCCAGTTCCGGCGTTTAACGCCAGAATTCTTGAGCTGATTTGGAACGCCTGTTTGGGCTATCAAATCTCAAGCACAGTATGGACTATTATAAATTTCTGGAAAGCCCAGGATGTCTACTTTCTAACGCAACTGAGAGCGCATCAATTGGACTTCTGTAGCTCCAGAAAATCCACTTCGAGTGCAGGGAGGTCAGAATCCAACAGCATTTGCAGTCCTCTTTCAGTCTCTGGAACAGATTTTTGCTCAGGTCCCTCAATTTCAGCCAGAAAATACCTGAAATCACAGAAAAATACACAAACTCATAGTAAAGTCCAGAAAAGTAAATTTTAAATAAAAAATAATAAAAATATAATAAAAACTAACTAAAACATACTAAAAACAATGCCAAAAAGCGTATAAATTATCCGCTCATCACAACACCAAACTTAAATTGTTGCTTGTCCCCAAGCAACTGAAAATCAATAGGATAAAAAGAAGAGAATATACAATGAATTCTAAAAACATCTATGAAGATTAGTATTAATTAGATGAGCGGGGCTTTTAGCTTTTTGCCTCTGAACAGTTTTGGCATCTCACTTTATCCTTTGAAGTTCAGAATGATTGGCTTCTATAGGAACTCAGAATCCGGATAGTGTTATTGATTCTCTAAGTTAAGTATGATGATTCTTGAACACAGCTACTTTATGAGTCTTGGCTGTGGCCCAATGCACTCTGTTTACCAGTATTACCACCGGATACATCCATGCCACAGACACATAACTGGGTGAACCTTTTCAGATTGTGACTCAGCTTTGCTAGAGTCCCCAATTAGAGGTGTCCAGGGTTCTTAAGCACACTATTTTTGATTTGGATCACGACTTTAACCGCTCAGTCTCAAGTTTTTACTTGACACCTTCACGCCACAAGCACATGGTTAGGGACAGCTTGGTTTAGCCGCTTATGCCAGGATGTTATTCCTATAGGCCCTCCTATCCACTAATGCTCAAACCCTTGGATCCTTTTTATTACCCTTGCCTTTTGGTTTAAAGGGCTATTGGCTTCTTCTTCTTGCTCTCTTCTTTTTTTTTTGAATTTACTGCTTTTTCTTGCTTCAAGAATCATTTTTATGATTTTTCAGATCCTCAGTAACATGTCTCCTTTTTCATCATTCTTTCAAGAGCCAACAATTTTAACATTCATGAACAACAAATTCAAAAGACATATGCACTGTTCAAGCATACATTCAGAAATCAAAAGTATTGCCACTACATCAAAATAATTAATCTATTATAAAATTTGAAATTCATGCAATTCTTCTCTTTTTCAATTAAGAATATTTTTCATTTAAGAAAGGTGATGGATTCATAGGACATTCATAACTTTAAGACATAGACACTAAGACACTAATGATCATAAGACACAAACATAAATAAAACATAAAGCATAATTTTCAAAAAACAGAAAAAGAAAGAACAAGGAGATTAAAGAACGGGTCCACCTTAGTGATGGCGGCTTGTTCTTCCTCTTGAAAATCTTATGGAGTGCTTGAGCTCCTCAATGTCTCTTCCTTGTCTTTGTTGCTCCTCTCTCATGATTCTTTGATCTTCTGTAATTTCATGGAGGAGGATGGAATGTTCTTGGTGCTCCACCCTTAGTTGTCCCATGTTGGAACTCAATTCTCTTAGGGAGGTGTTGATTTGCTCCCAATAGTTTTGTGGAGGAAAGTGCATCCCTTGAGGCATCTCAGGGATTTCATGATGAGGAATTTCCTCATGTCCATGAGTCGGATCTCTTATTTCCTCCATCCTTTTCTTAGTGATGGGCTTGTCCTCATTAATGAGGATGTCTCCCTCTATGTTAATTCCAACTGAACTACAAAGGTGACAAATGAGATGAGGGAAGGCTAACCTTGCCAAGGTAGAGGACTTGTCGACCACCTTATAAAGTTCTTGGGACATAACCTCATGAACTTCTACTTCCTCTCCAATCATGATGCTATGAATCATGATAGCCCGGTCTATAGTAACTTCGGACTGGTTGCTAGTGGGAATGATTGAGCATTGGATAAACTCCAACCATCTCCTAGCCACGGGCTTGAGGTCATGCCTTCTCAGTTGAACCGGCTTCCCTCTTGAATCTCTCTTCCATTGAGCGCCTTCTTCACAAATGTCTATGAGGACTTGGTCCAACCTTTGATCAAATTTGACCCTTCTAGTGTAGGGGTGTTCATCTCCTTACATCATGGGCAAGTTGAATGCCAACCTTACATTTTTCGGACTAAAATCTAAGCATTTCCCCCGTACCATTGTAAGCCAATTCTTTGGGTTCGGGTTCACACTTTGATCATGGTTCCTGGTGTTCCATGCATTGGCATAGAACTCTTGAACCATTAAGATTCTGAATTGTTGAATGGGGTTGGTAAGAACTTCCCAACCTCTTCTTTGGATCTCATGTCGGATCTCCAGATATTCACTCTTTTTGAGTTTGAAAGGGACCTCGGGAATCACCTTCTTCATGGCCACAACTTCATAGAAGTGGTCTTGATGCACCCTTGAGATGAATCTCTCCATCTCCCATGACTCGGAGGTGGAAGCTTTTGCCTTCCCTTTCCTCTTTCTAGATGTTTCTCCGGCCTTAGGTGCCATAAAGGTTATGGAAAAACGAAAAGCAACGCTTTTACCACACCAAACTTAGAAGGTTTGCTCGTCCTCGAGCAAAAGAGGAAAGAAAAGAGTAGAAGAAGAGGAAATAGAGGAGATGGAGGGGGGCTTTGTGTTTCGGCCAAGGGGGAGAAGTAGCGTTTAGGTTGTGTGAAAATGAGGGGGTGAAGATGGGTTTATATAGGGGTGGAGAGGGGGGTTATGGTTCGGCCATTATGAGTCAGTTTGGGAGGGAAAGTGGTTTAAATTTGAATGGTGAGGTAGGTGGGGTTTTATGAAGAATGGATGTGAGTGGTGAAGAGAATGGTGGGATTTGATAGGTGAGGGGTTTTTTTAAGGAAGAGGTATTGAGGTGATTGGTGAATGGGTGAAGAAGAGAGAGAGTGGTGGGGTAGGTAGGGATCTTGTGGGGTCCACAGATCCTGAGGTGTCAAGGATAGCTCATCCCTGCACCAAGTGGCGTGTAAAACGCCTTTTCTGCCAATCCTGGCCTTAAACGCTGGGCTGCTGCCTATTTCTAGCGTTAAATGCCAGTCTGGTGCCCCTTTCTGGCGTTAAACGCCAGTCTAGTGCCTTTTTCTGGCGTTAAACGCCCAGAATGGTGCCAGACTGGGCGTTAAACGCCCATTTGCTGCCCTTACTGGCGTTTAAACACCAGCAAGCTTTTCCTCTAGGGTGTGCTATTTTTCTTTCTGTTTTTCATTCTGTTTTTGCTTTTTCAATTGTTTTTGTGACTTCACATGATCATCAACCTATAGAAAACATAAAATAACAATAGATAAATAAAACATTGGGTTGCCTCCCAACAAGTGCTTCTTTAATGCAGTAGCTTGACAGTGGGCTCTCATGGAGCCTCACAGATGTTCAGAGTAATGTTGGAACCTCCCAACACCAAACTTAGAGTTTGAATGTGGGTTCAACACCAAACTTAGAATTTGGTTGTGGCCTCCCAACACCAAACTTAGAGTTTGACTGTGGGGGCTCTGTTTGACTCTGTTTTGAGAGAAGCTCTTCATGCTTCCTCTCCATGGTTACAGAGGGATATCCTTGAGCCTTAAACACAAAGGATTCTTCATTCACTTGAATGATCAATTCTCCTCTGTCAACATCAATCACAGCCTTTGCTGTGGCTAGGAAGGGTCTGCCAAGGATGATGGATTCATCCATGCACTTCCCAGTTTCTAGGACTATGAAATCAGCAGGGATATAATGGTCTTCAACCTTTACCAGAACATCCTCTACAAGTCCATAAGCTTGTTTTCTTGAATTGTCTGCCATCTCTAGTGAGATTCTTACAGCTTGTACCTCAAAGATCCCAAGCTTCTCCATTACAGAGAGAGGCATGAGGTTTATGCTTGACCCTAGGTCACACAGAGCCTTCTCGAAGGTCATGGTGCCTAATGTACAAGGTATTGAGAACTTCCCAGGGTCCTGTCTCTTTTGAGGTAATCTCTGCCTAGTCAAGTCATCCAGTTCTTTGGTAAGCAAAGGGAGTTCGTCCTCCCATGTCTCATTACCAAATAACTTGTCATTTAGCTTCATGATTGCTCCAAGGTACTTAGCAACTTGCTCTTCAGTGACATCTTCATCCTCTTCAGAGGAAGAATACTCATCAGAGCTCATGAATGGCAGAAGTAAATCCAATGGAATCTCTATGGTCTCAGTGTGAGCCTCAGATTCCCATGGTTCCTCATTAGGGAACTCATTGGAGGCCAGTGGACGTCCATTGAGGTCTTCCTCAGTGGTGATCACTGCCTCTCTCTCCTCTCCAAATTCGGCCATGTTGATGGCCTTACACTCTCCTTTTGGATTCTCTTCTGTATTGCTTGGAAGAGTACTAGGAGGGAGTTCAGTAATTTTCTTACTCAGCTGACCCACTTGTGCCTCCAAGTTTCTAATGGAGGACCTTGTTTCAGTCATGAAAATTTGAGTGGTTTTGATTAGATCAGAGACCATGGTTGCTAAGTCAGAGTGGCTCTGCTTAGAATTCTCTGTCTGTTGCTGAGAAGATGATGGAAAAGGCTTGCCATTGCTAAACCTGTTTTTTCCACCATTATTGTTGTTGAAATCTTGTTGAGGTCTCTGTTGATCCTTCCATGAGAGATTTGGATGATTTCTCCATGAAGAATTATAGGTGTTTCCATAGGGTTCTCCCATGTAATTCACCTCTTCCATTGATGGGTTCTCAGGATCATAAGCTTCTTCTTCAGATGAAGCGTCCTTAGTACTGCCTGGTGCAGCTTGCATTCCAGACAGACTTTGAGAAATCATATTGACTTGCTGAGTCAATATTTTGTTCTGAGCCAATATGGCATTCAGAGTATCAATCTCAAGAACTCCTTTCTTCTGATTCATCCCATTGTTCACAGGTGATGAGCGGATATTTTATATGCTTTTTGGGGGTAATTTCATGTAGATTTTAGTATGTTTTAACTAGTTTTTAGTAGAATATTATTAGTTTCGAGGCAAAAATCATATTTCTAGACTTTACTATGAGTTTGTGTGTTTTCTGTGGTTTCAGGTAATTTCTAGCTGAAATTGAGGGAGCTGAGCAAAAATCTGAGTTAGGCTGAAAAAGGACTGCTGAGGTTGTTGGATCCTGACCTCCCTGCACTCGGAATGGATTTTTTGGAGCTACAGGAGTCCAATTGGCGCGCTCTCAATGGAGTTGGAAATTAGACATCCAGGGCTTTCCAGCAATATATAATAGTCCATACTTTGCGCAAAGATAGACGACGTAAACTGGCGTTCAACGCCAGTATCATGCTGCTGTTTGGTGTACAGTGCCAGAAACAGGTTACAAGTTGGAGTTCAGCGCCCAAAACACGTTACAACCTGGCGTTCAACTCCAGAAAAAGCCCAAGCACGTGAGAAGCTTTAGTCTCAGCCCCAGCACACACCAAGTGGGCCCCAGAAGTGGATTTCTGCACCAATTATCTTAGTTTACTCATTTTCTGTAAACCTAGGTTACTAGTTTACTATTTAAACAACTTTTAGAGACTTATCTTGAACCTCATGACATTTTCAGATCTGAATTTTATACACTTTGACGGCATGAGTCTCTAAACTCCATTGTTGGGGGTGAGGAGCTCTGCAGCGTCTCAATGAATTAATGCAATTGTTTCTATTTCATTCAAACGTGTGTGTGTTCCTATCTAAGATGTTCATTCGCGCTTAATTGTGAAGGAGGTGATGATTCGTGACACTCATCGCCTTCCTCAATCCATGAACGTGTGCCTGACAAACACCTCCGTTCTACATCAGATTGAATGAGTATCTCTTAGCTTCCTTAATCAGAATCTTCGTGGTATAAGCTAGAACTGATGGCGGCCATTCTTGAAGATCCGGAAAGTCTAAACCTTGTCTGTGGTATTCCGAGTAGGATTCAAGGATTGAATGGTTGTGACGAGCTTCAAACTTGCGATTGTTGGGCGTGATGACAAACGCAAAAGGATCAATGGATCCTATTCCAACATGATCGAGAACCAACAGCTGATTAGCCGTGCTGTGACAGAGCATCTGGACCGTTTTCACTGAGAGGATGGGAAGTAGCCACTAACAATGGTGGCACCCTACATACAGCTTGCCATGGATGGAACTTTACAAACAATTGAGTTGAATATTACATTGCAGAAATTCAGAGGACAAAGCATCTCCAAAACTCCAACATATTCTTCATTAATAAAGTAACAATTCCTTATTCCAAACACTTTTACTTCTTACAATTAAATCCAAATAATCTTATTGGCATCCTGACTAAGATTAATAAAATAAACGTAGTTTGCTTCAAAGCAATAATCTCCGTGGGATCGACCCTTACTCACGTAAGGTATTACTTGGACAACCCAGTGCACTTGCTGGTTAGTTGTACGGATTACAAATTCGTGCACCAACAGGATTCCTTTCAGAAGTGTACATGAATTGGTTATTTGCAACCATTTCAATGAGTTCTTGAGCTTCTGCAGGCGTCTTCTTCAGATGAAGAGATCCTCCTGCAAAGCTGTCCAATGACATCTTGGACAGTTCAGACAGACCATCATAGAAGATACCTATGATGCTCGATTCAGAAAGCATGTCAGAAGGACACTTTCTGATCAATTGTTTGTATCTTTCCCAAGCTTCATAGAGGGATTCACCTTCCTTCTTTCTGAAGGTTTGGACTTCCACTCTAAGCTTACTCAATTTTTGAGGTGGAAAGAACTTTGCCAAGAAGGCATTGACTAGCTTTTCCCAAGAGTTCAGGCTTTCTTTAGGTTGTGAGTCCAACCATATCCTAGCTCTGTCTCTTACAGCAAAAGGGAATAGCATAAGTCTGTAGACCTCAGGGTTAACCCCATTGGTTTTGACAGTGTCACAGATTTGCAAGAATTCAGATAAGAATTGATAAGGATCTTCCAATGGAAGTCCATGGAACTTGCAATTCTGTTGCATTAGAGAAACTAATTGAGGCTTAAGCTCAAAGTTGTTTGCTCCAATGGCAGGGATAGAGATGCTTCTCCTATAGAAGTCGGGAGTAGGTGCAGTAAAGTCACCCAGCACCTTCCTTGCATTGTTGGCATTGTTGTTGTTTTAGGCTGCCATGTCTTCTTCTTATTTGAAGATTTTTGTTAGGTCCTCTACAGAGAGTAGTGCTTTAGCTTCTCTTAGCTTTCGCTTCAAGGTCCTTTCAGGTTCAGGGTCAGCCTCAACAAGAATGCTTTTGTCTTTGCTCCTGCTCATATGAAAGAGAAGAGAACAAGAAAATATGGAATCCTCTATGTCACAGTATAGAGATTCCTTGAGGTGTCAGAGGAAAAGAAGAATCGAAGGAGGAGGTAGAAGAATTCGAACTTATCAAGAGGGATAGAGTTCAAATTGTGTATTGAGGAGGAGTGTTAGTCCATAAATAGAAGGATGTGAGAAGAGGCGAAGAACTTTCGAAAATAAAATAAAAGATTTTAAAATGATTAAAAGAAATTTTGAAAATTTGATGAATGATTTTCAAAAATTAAAGTTGAGAAAGAAATAAAGTGATTTTGAAAAAGATTTTGAAATTAGAAATCAAAAAGATATGATTGAAAACTATTTTGAAAAAGATGTGATTAAAAAGATATGATTGAAAAACAATTTAAAAAGATTTGATTTTTAAAATTAATGACTTGGCTAACAAAAAATTTAAAAGATATGATTTAGACATTAAACCTTTCTCAATAGAAAAGGCAACATACTTGAAATGTTTGAATCAAATCATTAATTGTTAGCAAGTATTTTTGAAAATGGAAAGAAATTGATTTTGAAAATATATGATTGAAAAGATATGATTTGAAAAAGATTTGATTTTGAATAATTATGGAGATTTGAAAAAAATTTGAATTAAAAACAAAATCTTCCCTCTTGTGCCATCCTGGTGTTAAACGCCTAGAATGCTATCCATTCTGGCGTTTAACGCCCAAAATGCTACCCTTTTGGGCGTGAAACGCCCAGCCAGGTACCCTGGCTGGCGTTTAAACGCCAGTTTTCCTTCTTCACTGGGCGTTTTGAACGCCCAGCTTTTTCTGTGTAATTCCTCTACTGCATGTTCTGAATCTTCAATTCTCTGTATTATTGACTTGAAAAGACACAAATTAAAATTTTTTTTGAATTTTTAATGATGAGGAATAATCAAAATGAAACTAAGATCAAATAAACAATGCATGCAAGACACCAACCTTAGAAGTTTGTATACTGTTGACACTAACAAATTGAGAATGCATATGAGAAACAACAAAACACTCAAGACAAGAGAATTTAAAGATCAGAACAAGGAAATCATCAAGAACAACTTGAAGATCAATGAAGAACATAATGCATGTAATTTTCGAAAATTAGAAAAATAAAGACATGCAATTGACACCAAACTTAAAATTAGACACTAGACTCAAACAAGAAACATAAAAATATTTTTGATTTTAAGATTTTATAATTTTTTTGGATTTTTTGAAAATTGAGTGGAAAAGAAAATAAGGATATCAAAATTCTTAATAAGAATATCCAGGAATCATGCAATGTTAGTCTAAAGCTTTAGTCTAAAAAGATTAGACATGGCTAGCCAAGCTTCAGCAGGACATTACATTCAAGAGCTAAATTGATAAAAATCAATCAGCTTTGGTGATGATGAAAACATCATCTGAAACTCTAGAATTCATTCTTAAGAACTCTGAAGAACAATACCTAATCTAAGCAACAAGATGAACCATCAGTTGTCCAAACTCGAACAATCCCCGGCAACGGCGCCAAAAACTTGGTGCACGAAATTGTGATCATCAATGGCACCATCAACATGGTACGCACAATTGTAATCTCAACTCTTTATCACAACTCCGCACAACTAACCAGCAAGTGCACTGGGTCGTCCAAGTAATAAACCTTACGCGAGTAAGGGTCGATCCCACGGAGATTGTTGGTATGAAGCAAGCTACGGTCATCTTGTAAATCTCAGTCAGGCAGATTCAAATGGTTATGGAGGATTGATAATTAAAAGATGAATAAAACATAAAATAAAGATAGAGATACTTATGTAATTCATTGGTGAGAATTTCAGATAAGCGTATGGAGATGCTTTGTCCCTTCCGTCTCTCTGCTTTCCTACTGCCTTCATCCGATACTTTTTACTCCTTTCCATGGCAAGCTGTATGTTAGGCATCACCGTTGTCAATGGCTACAGTCCTGTCCTCTCAATGAAAATGTTTAACGCGCTCTGTCACAGCACGGTTATTCATCTGTCGGTTCTCGATCATGTCGGAATAGAATCCAGTGATTCTTTTGCGTCTGTCACTAACGCCCCACAATCGCGAGTTTGAAGCTCGTCACAGTCATTCAATCCCTGAATCCTACTCAGAATATCACAGACAAGGTTTAGACCTTCCGGATTCTCAAGAATGGCCGCCAATGGATTCTAGCTTATACCACGAAGATTCTGATTAAGGAATCCAAGAGATATCCACTCAATCTAAGGTAGAACGGAGGTGGTTGTTGATGTGTGGAAAACGATCCAACACAAAACTCACCGGCAAGTGTACCGGGTCGCATCAAGTAATAATAACTCACATGAGTGAGGTCGATCCCACAGGGATTGAAGGATTGAGCAATTTTAGTTTAGTGGTTGATTTAGTCAAGCGATTCAAGTTTTAGTTGAGTGATTTGTGTTTAACAGAAAGTAAATGACATTAAATGTAAAGGGGGAAGGGAAAAGTGCAGTAAATTGAAGAACAGAATTATAAATGTGCAGAATCTTAAAGAGCAAGGAAGTAAATGACTGAAACTTAAAGTGCAAGAAACTTAAATTGCAGTAACTTAAAGGGCAAGAAAGATAAATGACTTGAATATAAAAGGGAATTGAGGAATGGGATTGCAAGATCTAAACAAAGCTGAAGTAAATTGTAGCAAGAGATTGAGCAGAATTTAAATCAGGAGCAAGTAGCATTCAAACAGAATTGAAATAAAATGCAGCAGAGGTTCACAGAAGAACCAAGAGTGAATTGTGATCTCAGGATCCCAAGGGCTTAGGTAGCAGAGCCTAAAACCCAATTTCCTTCCCAGATCTGAATTAACTAAGCAATTGACAAAAAATTAAAGATAAAGCAGTAGAAGAACAGAATTGAGATTCAATTATGCAGAAAATAAAATGCAAAGAGCTTGAATGGGAATTGGGACAGAATTTCCCCAATTTCACACACCCAATGCTCAGAAAACAGAAGAGTAGAATTGCCCAAGAGAAGTGAGGAAGGAGATCAATCAATTCTCCTTTGATCCTCTTGGTGCTCGGACAAATCTCTCAAGAAAGCTCAAAGACAAAAGTTAAAAGCTCAAAATGAAAGCAAAATTTCAAAGCTCAAAGTAAAGGTAGCTAAAGGTCCTAATTACATCAAACTAAGTCCTATTTATACACTTTCTATTCTTGGATAATGGGATTTGGATGGGCTTTTGGATTGGTGAAGAAATGAATTCAAATGAATTTTTAATTTGAATTTTGGCCCAAAAACCACTCCCAGGAGGCTGCCCTGCCCTTGTGGAGGGCAGGGCAAAAAAAAATGAAGCTTGGTGCATGGATTTGGTGCGGCTATGTGCGAGTTGGTGCGGCGTGTTGTGATTCTGGCGCGTCCTGGTGCGAGTCTGGCACGAGGTTGGTGCGCCAGAGGCTGCCCTGCCCGCGCCAAGGGCAGGGCGGGAAAGTTTGGTGCGCCAGGGAGCGTTGTGCGTGCGGATGGTGCTGCCAGGAATGAAAAACGCTGCCCTGCCTGCGCCAAGGGCAGGGCAGGATCGGTTTGGTGCGCCAGGGAGGAAACGCGCGCGCCAGATGCTGCCAGGACGAGGAAATTGGTGCGCCAGAGTGAGAAATGGTGCGCCAAGACCGTGCCAATTCAAATGCTGCCCTGCCCGCGCCAAGGGCAGGGCAGGGTTGCCATATTGCACGCCCGTGTTCGATCCTGGGCCGATGCAAACACGCTTCTTTTTCTCTTGGCTTTTTGGCACGCTAGTCACCCTTAGTCTTTGGCTTCCTCATGGTCCCTTGCTCGAGCCTTGTAGCATGCATAGTTGATATTTTCTTCTTGATTTTCTTCCTCATGGAGCCCGATTCTGCTCTCCACAAGGGCAGGGCAGAGTTTGCTTCTCTTGGTTCCAAGGCATCATTTTGTGCTCTGCTCTTGGAGTGGGCAGGGCAGAGTTGCCTTCCTTGGCTTGGTCACTTAATGCTGCCCTCCTAGAGGGCAGTCTGCCCTTGTGGAGGGCAAGGTTGCTTCCCTCATTAGTTGCGGCACGCTTCTCTCCTCTTTGGCCACGCTTTCCTTTTCTTGTGTCACGCTTCTTAGGCCACGCTTTTCATTTTCTTTTCTTTTCTTCACCTAAATAAACCAAACAACCACTCAAAGTATCACTAAATTCAAGAGGCTTATAAATCAATTAAAATGCAATTAAAATTAGCTTAAACCTCATGATTAACATTAAATTCATGGTGGTTGCTTGATTTAAAGAAGTTGTGCATTTTCACTCCAAATCACTTACTTAGGATGCAAGAAAGTGCATAAATGCTAACAAAACAAGTGAAATTAGCTTGAAAAATGGGTATATGATGACTTGTCATCACAACACCAAACTTAAACCTTGCCTGTCCCCAAGCAAGCATCAAAACTAAGAGAAAATGGAATGAATAAGAAAAGTGTATATATCCTTATTATGCAGATAGCAGAACTTGATCTATGGGGCATTTATGCAGACAATGACACTCATTTATTGTTGCTGCTGCATAATACACATTTTGCATCAAAGGTTTGCTAAACTTGCTGTTATAAGACTCACTTTTTACTCACTCCCTTGATAACTTTTCTTAGCTTACAAAGCTTAAACAGGCTTATTACTCTTTTATAGGTTGGGTGTCAAATGCTGCAGCATAGCCTTTGGCTTTATTTTCTTTTCTTTTGCTCAACATCCTTCCACCACAGACACTTAGCTCATTAGTTCTTCCTAGGATCATTGATGCCCAGCATCTCTTTGGATTACTAAGTGCTTTGTATCTAAGTTGCTCTTTATTGTGGATTTTCAATTGGCCATCCCAAATCAGTTGATCTAAGTGACCGGGTTTCAAAATACCCCTTAGAATTTACTCATCCAAGCAGATCTCAGTACAAGAACACCACAGACATTTGTCCTAAGGTTTAAGCCATTGGTGTCCAACCTTTACTCTTTGTTTTTCTTGCCACTTTGGCTTTTTCCTTCCTTTTTCTTTTTGTTTTTGTTACCAAGGGTTGTTTCATTCTTGATATGAGTTTTTATGACAGCAAGCTAACTCACAATTGAATGAGAATGATATTATGCAACACTTATTTCATGAGTTATGCATTTAATCAAACACATGTGCCACCACCAACTTCCATTCATACTCATGCAACATTGAACATTTTACTTTTCAATTCAAACCAAACTCTTTTATTTAAGCAATTGGGAAGCAAAGCAATATTTAAAGCTAAGTGATGGATACAAGCATTAAGCAGATTTGTCATTTTTAACAAACCATTTCACTTGTAGCTAAATGAACACTTTAGCAAGAAATACAATGACTTCCAGTTTCGAAACATCACACAGCAGCAAGGATTAAGTTCAGATACAACCTTTGAAGTTGCAGCTCTTTGATTTTTCCTTCTGTTGTGTCCTCTTTGAGTTAAGATGCATAATGTCTTCAATTATTGACTCTGTCCTGCATAATCCTCAAAGTTGCTTGCTTCTCAAGCCCTTAATTATATGGTTAGTAAGCATAATACTGAGTGTGGCTCTTGGATTGATTTTGGTGTGTGAACACCAAACTTAATTGTTTTGCCACTGTCTCAGATGTACCAAGTTAACCATATTTGAAACCATGTATTCTTGCTAAAGGTTAATGGAATTAGAGCTAGAAAACAATTCAACAGTTGAATAATAGGTTTGATTACTTGGAGCTAGAATCATGCAAGAGGTGAGAATGTGTTAATTGATATTTTTGGTGGAACACCAAACTTAGAAGTTTTCATTCTCCCTCAAATTGTTTTTGGTGTGCAACACCAAACTTAGCTCCTTGCAATGCACAACAATTACTCAACATTTTTATTGAAAAGCTATGAAAAGAAACTACCTCAGGTTGGGTTGCCTCCCAACAAGCGCTCTTTTATTGTCATTAGCTTGACATCTTCATTTTTGCTTATCATGAGGGTTGGAAATCACAGTGCCTTAGCCTGTCTGTCTTCACTATGAATTTCCTTCCTGTTTCCTCTTTGATGACTTCTATGCACTCTTGTGGAAGTATCTTAGTCACAGTGTAGTGACCAGACAACTGTGGGGACACCTTCAAGGGTTGAGTATTGATCATCACTTGATCCCCTAGTGAAAACTTTCCAGTGGAGATTTTCTGTTTGTCTTTAGTTTTCTCCGCTGTCTCTCTTTGAAGGAATTCTCTGTTGTGTTTTTCTTGGCTGGTACTTCCTTTTTCATTGTCTCCTATGATCCTTTTCCATCCTTCCTTCTTTGTAGCATCTTCGTTATTGGTTGGTTTATCCTCACTGGTTTGGAAGAAAGTATTTGGTTTTTTTTCACCTATTTCTACAAAGTGCTTTGCCACTTGAGCTATCTGCTTCTCAAGTCCTCTCATTAACATCTCTTGGTTCCTAGTTGTTTCCTCTTGATGTTTCATCATTCTCTCCATTAGGATCTCCAAGTTTGTGATTCTCTGAGAGTCTTGTAGAGTCGGATGGTTATGACATGTTGAAGATAGGAAGGGTGAGTGTGGTGGCGGCATGCAGTGGTTGTTATTGCTGTAATGGTGTTTTTGATGGTTTATGAAGTTCGGGTTGTTGTAATGGAATTCTCTTGGTCTGTGATTTTGGTACTCACTCCTTCTCCAGTTAAGATGGGTTTGGAAGTGTCTGTGTTGTGGGTATTGGCTTTGGGTGGTATTAGTGGGTGGGGGATGTTGATCGGTTGTGGTCATGGAATTGTCCTGGCGGAAACTTCCTTGTTCTTGATGTTGAGGCTCCCTCATTCTCAGATAAGAATGAGGTCTCCATGGTGGAAATTTAGCATTTACTGCAGCAGACAACTCTATGTTTTGCTGTGGTTGATGGTGCATTTGTTTGTTTTGGTCCTTGAACGCATTCACCTCTTCAATATTTTCCACTTCTTTTTCTGAGCTTGCATTATGTGGTTTCTTAGATGGATGTTGGTTGTTGTCTCCTTTGTCATTGAAGTCTGTGATTCCTTGAGCATTTGTTGTTACTTTGAGTAGGCCATCTGAGAAGTAGTCCACTGCTTTTCTTGTTTCTGGGGTTAATCCTTCATAGAAAGCTCGGAAGCCTACTTTATCAGTTGCTCTCTTGTATCTTTCCCAGGCCTTGAAGAGTGGTTCTTCGTCCCCTTGTGTGAATAGATGTTCCTCCTCTTTCAGCTGGATGATCTGTTTGGATGAGGTAAATTTGGCCAGAAATTTGGTGACCAAATCATCCCAACTAGTGATACTTCCTTGGGGAAAAGTTTCAAACCATTGTGCAGCTTCACCTTTCAATGAGAAAGGGAATAACAGGATCTTGTAAGTGTCCTGATCTGGGCCATCAGTTTTGACTGCATTGCAAGTTCTCAGGAAAGTAGATATATGCTGTTGAGGATCCTCTGATGGACTTCCATCATAAGAACAATTGTTCTTGATGAGTGTAATGAGTGGTGGCTTCATGTCATGATATCCCTTGTCTGTAGAAACTTGATTTCCTGTGATATACAAACAATCAGAATGACCAAACAACAACACACTTGAGAGTTAAATGCAGTTATTTGAGATAAATTGTTAGTGAGTTAGTAGAGGCAATTTCTCAAACAGTTAGTGTGTTAGTAAGAGTTAGAATAACAGAAAAGTAAAATGCTTAATCTAGACCTCCACTTCACTTAATCATTGTCAATCTATTTCAATCCCCGGCAACGGCGCCAAAAACTTGATGTGTGGAAAACGATCCAACACAAAACTCACCGGCAAGTGTACCGGGTCGCATCAAGTAATAATAACTCACATGAGTGAGGTCGATCCCACAGGGATTGAAGGATTGAGCAATTTTAGTTTAGTGGTTGATTTAGTCAAGCGATTCAAGTTTTAGTTGAGTGATTTGTGTTTAACAGAAAGTAAATGACATTAAATGTAAAGGGGGAAGGGAAAAGTGCAGTAAATTGAAGAACAGAATTGTAAATGTGCAGAATCTTAAAGAGCAAGGAAGTAAATGACTGAAACTTAAAGTGCAAGAAACTTAAATTGCAGTAACTTAAAGGGCAAGAAAGATAAATGACTTGAATATAAAAGGGAATTGAGGAATGGGATTGCAAGATCTAAACAAAGCTGAAGTAAATTGTAGCAAGAGATTGAGCAGAATTTAAATCAGGAGCAAGTAGCATTCAAACAGAATTGAAATAAAATGCAGCAGAGGTTCACAGAAGAACCAAGAGTGAATTGTGATCTCAGGATCCCAAGGGCTTAGGTAGCAGAGCCTAAAACCCAATTTCCTTCCCAGATCTGAATTAACTAAGCAATTGACAAAAAATTAAAGATAAAGCAGTAGAAGAACAGAATTGAGATTCAATTATGCAGAAAATAAAATGCAAAGAGCTTGAATGGGAATTGGGACAGAATTTCCCCAATTTCACACACCCAATGCTCAGAAAACAGAAGAGTAAAATTGCCCAAGAGAAGTGAGGAAGGAGATCAATCAATTCTCCTTTGATCCTCTTGGTGCTCGGACAAATCTCTCAAGAAAGCTCAAAGAC
This sequence comes from Arachis hypogaea, assembly GCF_003086295.3. Lineage (NCBI taxonomy): Eukaryota > Viridiplantae > Streptophyta > Magnoliopsida > Fabales > Fabaceae > Arachis > Arachis hypogaea. Next base: position 91,986,727 of record NC_092039.1, read on the forward strand.
AAAAGTTAAAAGCTCAAAATGAAAGCAAAATTTCAAAGCTCAAAGTAAAGGTAGCTAAAGGTCCTAATTACATCAAAATAAGTCCTATTTATACACTTTCTATTCTTGGATAATGGGATTTGGATGGGCTTTTGGATTGGTGAAGAAATGAATTCAAATGAATTTTTAATTTGAATTTTGGCCCAAAAACCACTCCCAGGAGGCTGCCCTACCCTTGTGGAGGGCAGGGCAAAAAAAATGAAGCTTGGTGCATGGATTTGGTGCGGCCATGTGCGAGTTGGTGTGGCGTGTTGTGATTCTGGCGCGTCCTGGTGCGAGTCTGGCACGAGGTTGGTGCGCCAGAGGCTGCCCTGCCCGCGCCAAGGGCAGGGCGGGAAAGTTTGGTGCGCCAGGGAGCGTTGTGCGTGCGGATGGTGCTGCCAGGAATGAAAAACGCTGCCCTACCCGCGCCAAGGGCAGGGCAGGATCGGTTTGGTGCGCCAGGGAGGAAACGCGCGCGCCAAATGCTGCCAGGACGAGGAAATTGGTGCGCCAGAGTGAGAAATGGTGCGCCAAGACCGTGCCAATTCAAATGCTGCCCTGCCCGTGCCAAGGGCAGGGCAGGGTTGCCATATTGCACGCCCGTGTTCGAACCTGGGCCGATGCAAACACGCTTCTTTTTCTCTTGGCTTTTTGGCACGCTAGTCACCCTTAGTCTTTGGCTTCCTCATGGTCCCTTGCTCGAGCCTTGTAGCATGCATAGTTGATATTTTCTTCTTGATTTTATTCCTCATGGAGCCCGATTCTGCTCTCCACAAGGGCAGGGCAGAGTTTGCTTCTCTTGGTTCCAAGGCATCATTTTGTGCTCTGCCCTTGGAGTGGGCAGGGCAGAGTTGCCTTCCTTGGCTTGGTCACTTAATGCTGCCCTCCTAGAGGGCAGTCTGCCCTTGTGGAGGGCAAGGTTGCTTCCCTCATTAGTTGCGGCACGCTTCTCTCCTCTTTGGCCACGCTTTCCTTTTCTTGTGTCACGCTTCTTAGGCCACGCTTTTCATTTTCTTTTCTTTTCTTCACCTAAAATAAACCAAACAACCACTCAAAGTATCACTAAATTCAAGAGGCTTATAAATCAATTAAAATGCAATTAAAATTAGCTTAAACCTCATGATTAACATTAAATTCATGGTGGTTGCTTGATTTAAAGAAGTTGTGCATTTTCACTCCAAATCACTTACTTAGGATGCAAGAAAGTGCATAAATGCTAACAAAACAAGTGAAATTAGCTTGAAAAATGGGTATATGATGACTTGTCATCAGTTGTCAGGCACACGTTCATAGGTGAGAATGATAATGAGTGTCACGGATCATCACATTCATCAAGTTGAGGAACAAGTGATATCTTAGAACAAGAATAAGCTGAATTGAATAGAAGAACAATAGTAATTGCATTAATACTCGAGGTACAGCAGAGCTCCACACCTTAACTATGGTGTGTAGAAACTCCACCGTTGAAAATACATAAGTGATAATGGTGATCATTGGCTTCGGCCCCAGAGAGGGAACCAGAAGAACCAAGATGATCTGAAGATCTAAAGTGATCCAAAGATGAAAATACAATAGCAAAAGGTTCTATTTATAGAGAACTAGTAGCTTAGGGTTTACAAAAATGAGTAAATGACGTAAGAATCCACTTCTGGGCCCACTTGGTATGTGCTTGGGCTGAGCATTGAAGCTTCCATGTGTAGAGGCTTTTCTTGGAGTTAAACGCAAGCTTTTGTGCCAGTTTGGGCTTTTAACTCCTACTTTTGTGACAGTTCCGGCGTTTAACGCCAGAATTCTTGAGCTGACTTAGAACGCCTATTTGGGCCATTAAATCTCGAGTAAAGTTTAGACTATTATATATTTCGGAAAAGCCCAAGATATCTACTTTCCAACGAAATTGAGAGCGCGCTAATTGAGCTTCTGTAGCTCCAGAAAATCCACTTTGAGTGCTGGGAGGTCAGAATCCAACAGCATCTGCAGTCCTCTTTCAGTCTCTGGATCAGATTTTTGTTCAGGTCCCTCAATTTCAGCCAGAAAATACCTGAAATCACAAAAAAACAAACAAACTCATAGTAAAGTCCAGAAAAGTGAATTTTAAATAAAAAATAATAAAAATATAATAAAAACTAACTAAAACATACTAAAAACAATGCAAAAAAGCGTATAAATTATCCGCTCATCAAACGGCGATGCGTGCGCATGCCTGATGCGTATGCGTGACTGATGCATACACGTGACATGCGCCACGTGCAGAAAATGCAGAAAACGCTGGGGGCGCTTTCTGGGCTCCACTTTGGCCCAGTTCCAACCCGAAAACACAAAATAGAAATTGCAGAGTGGGGAAATCATTCAATCATTCATTCACTTTACATAATTTTAGGTTTTAGATGTAGTTTCTAGAGAGAGAGGCTCTCTCCTTTCTCTAGGTTTTAGGATCTCTCTTAGTTTTAGGTTTATTTCTTCTTAATTCCAGGTTCAATGTTCCTTTAATTTAGTTTCTCTTCTACTTTTATTGATTCTAGTATTTTAGTTCATCTATTCTTCTTGTTGATTTCTCTATTTTTCCAATTTAGTTTATGAATTCTCATGTTAGATCTGATTTTCTATTTAATGCAATTTGAGGTATTTCATATTTATGATTGCTTTCTTCAATTTATGTTATTGATGCTTCCAATTGGTTGTTTGAATTTTATTATTTCTTGTTGCTTTTCTATGCTTTTGTGTTGTGCCTTCCAAGTGTTTGATAAAATGTTTGGTTGGATTCTAGAGTAGATTTTTATCCTTTTGGCCTTGGTTGAGTAATTGGTGACACTTGAGTTATCAAACTCCTTTGTTGATTGATAATTGAAAGTAGCTGATTGATTTTGATTCCACTAAAGCTAGTCTTTCCTTAGGAGTTGACTAGGACTTAAGGAATCTAATTGATTTGTCCACTTGACTTTACTTCATAATTAGAGGGTTAACTAAGTTGGAGTAATGAACAATTCTCACCACGATTGATAAGGATAGCTAGGATAGGACTTCCAGTTCTCATACCTTGCCAAGAGCTTTTCTTGTTATTAGTCTATTCCTTTTGCAATTTACTTTTCTTGTTTCCTTAATCCCAAAACCGCAAAAATATACCTTTGCATAACCAATTATAAGAACACTTCCCTGCAATTCCTTGAGAGACGACCCGAGGTTTGAATACTTCGGTTATTACTTTTTAGGGGTTTTGTTACTTGTGACAACCAATATTTTGTATGAAAGGATTCTTATTGGTTTAGAAGCTATACTAGCAACGCGAACTTATTTGTAAAATTCTTTACCACACTGATGGGTGGAATTCGGAATTCCAACACAAAACTCACCGGCAAATGTACCGGGTCACATCAAGTAGTAATTACTCACTACAAGAAAAATGGCCTATGGCCACGCTTTTTTCTTGCCACGCTTCAAAAGTGTGGCCAAAAGTGGTCAATGGCCACGCTTTTATGAGGGTGGCGGTAGATTAGAGATTTGGCCACTTTTTTTTGCCAAACTTCAAAAGCGTGGCGAAAAGGATCAACGGCCACACTTTTGTAAGGGTGGCAATTGATTAGAAAAACGGCCACGTTTTTTTTCTGCCACGCTTCAAAAGTGTGGCCATAAAGAGAACCAAGGACGTTTTAAAAGCGCGGCGACAGGGTTTTATTACGGCCACGCTTACAAAACGTGGCCATATCCTGGTACTCTTTTGGCACGCTTTAAAAGCGTAGCCAAAAGATTTTTTTCTGCCCCGCTTCAAAAGCATAGCCGTAGAGAGCTACAAGGACGGTTGAACCGGACAGAGAACCGACCGGTTTAAAAGAAACTGCGTCGTTTTGGCCAAATTTGCTTACTTTCCTTTTGGTTTAAAGCTCCTTCGTTTCTTTCTCCCTTTCTCCCTCCGTTTCTTTCATTCACAGAAACTCAGCCAAAAAACCCTAGCACTCTAAGCCTACACCACCACCGCCGCAAGAAGTGGCGTACTGCTGCCGTCCGTCCATCTATCTAGCTTCCCTCGTGCTCCAAGTCTTCAACCCCCGTTCGCTGTCACTGATCGCAGCTGCTTTCTCGAGCTCGGTGTCTGTTGTCTTTGTCTGCTCAGCCGCACTTCCGCCGCCGTTGGTGGCTATTAACGTTCGCGTCTTTGTTTAGCCGTCGTCTTCGTTTACGCTCTTTGCTGTTCAAGTTTGCTCGGCGTTCACCGTTCGCGTTCACTCGCTGTTCACCATTCGGGTTAGCATTTGTCTGGAAGCCACGCTGCCCTGCTTCAAACTCTGTGACCAACCCGTGCGCTCCACCTAGCCGTCGAACTGCTCTCTTTTGTCGCCGCCGTGAGTTCCCTAAACCCACCACCAGACAATACACTCACACAACACCAATATTCTGCTTGAAACTCTCCAACTTCTTATTTCTATTACAATAAGTAACTATTTGATTTGGCAGTGGTTTGGATTTTTTTCATAGACTGAATTAAAGTATACAATAGTTATGTTCTCTTCTCTATCACATTGATACTAAGCTTTGAATTCTCTTATTTCATTTCACGTTTACCACACTCAACATGTTTGATGAAATGCTTTAACCATATTTCGGGTTGGTTTTATAATTTCTAGCTTTTAGAAACTTAGTAAGTTGATTGCATGTGAAATTAGAATAATTGGATCTTAGTAATTAGGAAATTTTAGCTACACAAATAGCATTTTTGTAGAAAACATATTAGCATGATGATTCCACTTGCATTAGTGTTCTTCTGGTAAATTTTAACTGTTAGTGTGAACTTGTTAATTTGCTAATTGTTCTTGTGTTATTGTTCTGTTGTTCTTCTGTTATTTTTATTTTATTTTTGTTGTTGTGATTTTCTATTTTTGAACCTGTTAAGTTGATAATTTGCTAAATTATTGGGCTGCTGTTGTTTTAATTTGCTAAATTGTTAGGTTTCTGTGATTTAATTTGTTGGGTTTTCTATTTAGGTCTTGTTCTTATTTATTTGCTAAATTGTTGTTGTGTATTTATTGTTTTCTTTGAGATTCTTGCTGGATATTGGTGATCATTGATTTATTATATGCTTCATGTTTTCATTGTTTTCTTCTTCTGAAGGAAAAAAAATTCTATTTTCATTATTTTGTTGATTGTTTGTTTTGTTTCAGAAATTATTTTTTGTGATCAATGCTCAAACTCTAAATGTTGTTCTGTTGGTTTTGCAGTGTTTATTTTGGTGTTGAATTCTGGACTTGTGATTGCTGTTTATTGTATTTTTTTTCATTGTCCAAAATAGATGCTGTGAAAGTGTTACTGTTTCATTATTTTTTCTTGGTTTGTTGTTGTTGAGTGCTGCTCTGCTTGGAAATGGGTCGCGGGGTCAGTGCCGGTGGTGGTCAAAGCTCTTTGGGCTATCTCTTTACCAGTGGAGAAACTGCGGCCGCAAGCAATATCCAAAGAACAAGCAATCAAGGTCAGCCTACAAATGGTGGATATACTCCTTCTAATGTGCATGCTGCATCACCACCTTCTAATCAGCGTCATATATATGTCTCAGCTAGTCTCATAAGTTAGAACATTGGCATCAATATTATTCATCTACTTATATAGACTTTATTTGTTTGTAAACATGTTCCCAACAAGTTCCAGTTTCAATTGACCACTTATTTTTTAATAAAACCATCCTCCTTGAGCCATATCATGTGTACATTGAAACTTACATTCTAGACTTGATGAGGAAAAAAATCAGCTTTGGAAAAATCAGCTTTGAAAGAATCAGTTTCAATTCTGTATGCATGCACCTTTTGTTTGCCAAAGAGAGCGCATATAGGATGAAGCGTTCTTATTTTTGTTTTAAATATCTATTCATTTTCATCTCTACTCCTTTTTTAAAGGTCAAAAATGAATTATCGTGTATGGAATCACCGCTGCTGGTTAATTTCGTATATGACTAGAGATCAGGTTGAATTTTATATGTATTTTTAATGTATTTATTTCTTTAACCTATTATATCATTAATATTTCCTTGTGGATTTGAGGATTTGAGGAGAAGAGCTCAGATCCCTACCGTCATTGCACCATTTTGAGGATTTGAGGATTTGATGGTGACTCCTTTGGCGCTCACCGTCTGTCACGGAGGGAGCGTCGGAGCTGTCACAGAGGGAACGCCGGAGCTTCTCCCGAAAGAGAAGGATTCAGAAGGCGGCGAAGGTGGAAACGAACAAGGACAACAAGGGAAGGCATCAAAGGGAGAAGAACGAGCTAGCGAATTGCCTTGCGAAATTGAGTCGCAGCGCGGCGTGATGAAGAGTTCAGATAAACCTCCGAAGGGGTCGAATTCAGGAACCTTAGCTGCTCAATCACCTATTGTGAACAATCAGAGTGATGGTACGGTTTGGTTTCAATGAGTATTTGCATTTTTTTAATCTTAAAAAATCTAAATAAGTGATTTTTTTGTAGTGAAATGGTCCGGTTGGGGAGCCCTGCTACGCCGAATATGGATGTCAAAGCTGAAAGTAAGGTTAGAGCATTTCCATGATAACTTGTTACTATTTTTATTATGTTTCTTAAATCGGGATTTTAAGTATTGTTTTGCTGTGATTGTTTTAAATTTTGTGGGAATCTCACTCTTCGTGTTCATCTGCTTGAAATTGTAAATTGTACTTGTACATATGTGATACATGAGAAGGGCTGGTTTTGGTTATGGTTAGAATTTTCTTAGCTGCTTGGTTTAGGGTTGTTCTTATCTTTCTTAATGTTGAGTGTATAGTCTGAGAACAGCACCGATAAATAAGAAATATACTTTGCAGATTAGAAACTTGGATCTGGAATGATTGATATAAGTGGAAGCCTATAAACTTCTTGTTAAGCATAATAAGGAATTTAAACTTGCCCTGCTAAATACTTATTGATTGATCCCATACAAATGAGGAATGGAATTTCATAATGACGGATGGTTAAGTTCAATTGTTAATTTGTCAAATATAACTAAGGATTTGGTGAGTAATTGGGGAATCAGAAATGGTTGGTAACAAAAAAATATTAGCCAAAACATGGTAGGTTTCTTTGGCATATATATCTGGAATTCTGATATTCAAATGAACTGTATCATGTTCTTAATTTTACACATTGCTGCTAAAACATTTGAAATTCAATGAGGTTTGAGTGGAACATGGATATGATATTGAGTATAAAGATGAATTGTAGTTTTTAAGTTTAACTTTGTTTCTTTTTTCTTACTATCATCTGCCAATGTTATCTCATGTTTGTGCAGAATAAGTTATAGATATTGGAGATTGTTAACAGATAATTACTTTTAGGTTATTTGAACAAAGAACAAGATGGAGACTTGGCATTACAGATGAAGATCAATGCATGTTACTCTTGGATTTTCCAATGTGAGTTGATTAAAATTTATAAAAACTGAATGTGACTATAATTTATACTTCTTTTTCAATTTGCTGAAGTTATTTTCTATTAAGCTTTTCGTTTGTGCTTGATATATGTTGGATGAAACTTTGTTTTTATAATAAAAAACCAAGCTGTATAACAAACTTAACTAACTTAAATATTTGTATCTGTTTTTGCCATTTTTTGTAGGTAAAAAAGTTCACAAATGTTTCTGTTCATACCCTGGGTCAAGCTGTCCGACCCGGGATGTTTAGCGACAAGCCGACCGACCTCTTCAGGTCAGACTATCCGACCTCTTCTCAAAGAGCTCGGCCAAATGCCCGATCTCTTCTCAAAGAGCTCGACCAACTCGCGAAAGGAGCCCAAAGCAGGCCCAAAACGAAGGAACACAGCCCAATCTAAAGGCAGCTGATGAGCGGATAATTTGTACGCTTTTTGGCATTGTTTTTAGTATGTTTTTAGTATGATCTAGTTAGTTTTTAGTATATTTTTATTAGTTTTTATTTAAAATTCACTTTTCTGGACTTTACTATGAGTTTGTGTGTTTTTCTGTGATTTTAGGTATTTTCTGGCTGAAATTGAGGGACCTGAGCAAAAATCTGATTCAGAGACTAAAAAGGACTGCAGATGTTGTTGGATTCTGACCTCCCTACACTCGAAGAGGATTTTCTGGAGCTACAGAAGCCCAATTGGCGCGCCCTCAACGGCGTTGGAAAGTAGACATCCTGGGATTTCCAGCAATATATGATAGTTCATACTTTTCCCGAGATTTGATGGCCCAAACCGGCGTTCAAAGTCACCCTCAGAATTCCCAGCGTTAAACGCCGGAACTGGCACCAAAGTGGGAGTTAAACGCCCAAACTGGCATAAATGCTGGCGTTTAACTCCAAGAAGAGTCTCTACACGAAAATGCTTCAATGCTCAGCCCAAGCACACACCAAGTGGGCCCGGAAGTGGATTTTTATGTCATTTACTCATCTCTGTACACCCTAGGTTACTAGTTTTCTATATATTGGACCTTTTTACTATTGTATTGGGATCTTTGGATCATTTTAGATCTTTTGATCATCTTTGGACATCTAGTTCTTAGATCATTGGGAGGCTGGCCATTCGGCCATGCCTAGACCTTGTTCTTATGTATTTTCAACGGTGGAGTTTCTACACACCATAGATTGAGGTGTGTAGCTCTGCTGTACCTCGAGTATTAATGCAATTACTATTGTTCTTCTATTCAATTCCACTTGTTCTTGTTCCAAGATATCACTTGTTCTTCAACTTGATGAATGTGATGATCCGTGACACTCATCATCATTCTCACCTATGAACGTGTGCCTGACAACCACCTCCGTTCTACCTTAGATTGGGTGAATATCTCTTGGATTCCTGATACACGATGCATGGTTGATCGCCTGACAACCGAGCGCTCACCTGACAACCGAGCCAGCCATTCCGTGAGATCAGAGTCTTCGTGGTATAGGCTAGAACTGATGGCGGCATTCAAGAGAATCTGTAAGGTCTAACCTTGTCTGTGGTATTCTGAGTAGGATTCAATGATTGAATGACTGTGACGTGCTTCAAACTCTTGAAGGCGGGGCATTAGTGACAGACGCAAAAGAATCACTGGATTCTATTCCGGCTTGATTGAGAACCGACAGATGGATAGCCGTACCGTGACAGGGTGCGTTGAACATTTCCACTGAGAGGATGGGAGGTAGCCACTGACAACGGTGAAACCCTTGCATAAGCTTGCCATGGAAAGGAAGAAGAAGGATTGGATAAAGACAGTAGGAAAGCAGAGAGACGGAAGGGACACAGCATCTTCATGCGCTTATCTGAAATTCCCACCAATGAATTACATAAGTATCTCTATCTTTATCTTTATGTTTTATTCGTATATCACCCATATCCATTTGAGTTTTCCTGACTAAGATTTACAAGGTGACCATAGCATGCTTCATACCAACAATCTCTGTGGGATCGACCCTTACTCGCGTAAGGTTTATTACTTGGACGACCCAGTACACTTGCTGGTTAGTTGTGCGAAGTTGTAGTGATCACAATTTCGTCCACCAAGTTTTTGGCGCCGTTGCCGGGAATTGTTCGAGTATGGACAACTGACGGTTCATCTTGTTGCTTAGATTAGGTATTTTTTTTTCAGAGTTCTTAAAGATGAATTCTAGTGTTTCATGATGATCTATTGAAGTCTGGCTGGCTGTGAAGCCATGTCTAATTTCATTGGACCAAGGTTTCAACTTATCATCACAAGAGCTTGTTGATTTCTATCAATCTTGCTGTTGGAGCAGTGATCTGCTAAGGCTTGGCTGGCCTTTGGCCATGTCTAGTGTTTTGGACCGAAGCTTTCTTTGAAAGCTTGGCTGGCTGTGAAGCCATGTCTAATTCCTGGACCGGAGTCTTAGACTAAACATTGCATGATTCCTGGAATTCTCATTAAGAATTTTGATACCTTTATTTCCCTTTTCCACCTAATTTTCGAAAAAGCACAAAAAAAATTTAGAAAATCATAAAATCCAAAAATTTCTTGTTTGAGTCTAGAGTCTCATTTTAAGTTTGGTGTCAATTGCATGTTTCTATTTTTCTTGCATTCATTCATGTGTCTTAAGGATCTTCAAGTTGTTCTTGATGATTTCTTACTCTGATCTTTGAATTCTCTCGACTTGAGTGTTTATGTGTCTCATATGCATTCTCATTAAGTGTCAGTAGTATACAAACTGCTAAGTTTGGTGTTTTGCATGCATTGTTATTTGATTTTAGTTACATTTTGATTATTCCTCACTATTAAAAATCCAAAAATATTTTTAATTTGTGTCTTTTCAAGTCAACAATACAGAGAATTGAAGATTCAGAACATACTGCAGAGGAATTATACAGAAAAAGCTGGGCGTTCAAAACGCCCAGTGAAGAAGACAGACTGGCGTTTAAACGCCAGCCAGGGTGCCTGGCTGGGCGTTTAACGCCCAAAAGGGTAGAATTTTGGGCGTTAAACGCCAGAATGTGCACCATTCTGGGCGTTTAACGCCAGGATGGCACAAGAGGGAAGATTTTGTTTTTAATGCAAATTTTTTTCAAGTTTTCAAAGTTTTTCAAAATCAAATCTTTTTCAAATCAATTTTTTTCAATCAAATCTTTTTCAAAATCAACTTCTTTCTATTTTCAAAGATACTTGCTATCAATTAACGATTTGATTCAACATTTCAAGTATGTTGCCTTTTCTGTTGAGAAAGGTTTAGTGTTTGAATCATATCTTTTCTTGATAGCCAAGTCATTAATTTTTAAAATCAAATCTTTTTAAAATGTTTTTCAAATCATATCTTTTTAATCACATCTTTTTCAAAATAGTTTTCAATCAAATCTTTTTAATTTCTTATTTCAAAACCTTTTTCAAAAATCATTTTCTTTACTTAGTTTTCAAAAATTAAATACTATTTTTCAAAATATTTTTTAAAATCTCTTACTTAATTTTCGAAAATTCTTCCCCTCTTCTCACATTCTTCTTCTACCTCTACCTTCTATTTTTCTTTCCTCTGACACCTCAAGGAATCTCTATACTGTGACATAGAGGATTCCATATTTTCTTGTTCTCTTCTCTTTCATATGAGCAGGAGCAAGGACAAAAGCATTCTTGTTGAGGCTGATCCTGAACCTGAAAGGACCTTGAAGCGAAAGCTAAGAGAAGCCAAGGCACAATTCTTTGTAGAGGACCTAACCGAAATCTTCAAAGAAGAAGAACACATGGCAGCCGAAAACAACAACAATGCCAACAATGCAAGGAAGGTGCTGGGTGACTTTACTGCACCTACTCCCGACTTCTATGGGAGAAGCATCTCTATCCCTGCCATTGGAGCAAACAACTTTGAGCTTAAGCCTCAATTAGTTTCTCTAATGCAACAGAATTGCAAGTTTCATAGACTTCCATTGGAAGATCCTCATCAGTTCTTAGCTGAGTTCTTGCAAATCTGTGACACTGTCAAGACCAATGGGGTTAACCTTGAGGTCTACAGACTTATGGTATTCCCTTTTGCTGTAAGAGACAGAGCTAGGACATGGTTGGACTCACAACCTAAAGAAAGCCTGAACTCTTGGGAAAAGCTAGTCAATGCCTTCTTGGAAAAGTTCTTTCCACCTCAAAAATTGAATAAGCTTAGAGTGGAAGTCGAAACCTTCAGACAGAAGGAAGGAGAATCCCTCTATAAAGCTTGGGAAAGATACAAACAATTAATCAGAAAGTGTCCCTCTGACATGCTTTCTGAATGGAGCATCATAGGTATTTTCTATGATGGTCTCTCTGAACTATCCAAGATGTCTTTGGATAGCTCTGCTGGAGGATCTCTTCATCTGAAGAAGACGCCTACAGAAGCTCAAGAGCTGATTGAAATGGTTGCAAATAACCAATTCATGTACACTTCTGAAAGGAATCCTGTAAACAATGGGACTAATCAGAAGAAAGGAGTTCTTGAGATTGACACTCTGAATGCCATACTGGCTCAGAATAAAATATTGACTCAACAAGTCAATATGATTTCTCAAAGTCTGTCTGGAATGCAAAATGCACCAAGCAGTACTAAGGAAGCTTCATCTGAAGAAGAAGCTTATGATCCTGAGAACCCTTCAATAGAAGAGGTGAATTACATGGGAGAACCCTATGGAAACAACTATAATCCTTCATGGAGAAATCATCCAAATCTCTCATGGAAGGATCAACAAAGACCTCAACAAGGTTTCAACAACAATAATGGTGGAAGAAACAGGTTTAGCAATAGCAAGCCTTTTCCATCATCTTCTCAGCAACAGACAGAGAGTTCTAAGCAGAATACCTCTGACTTAGCAACCATGGTCTCTGATCTAATCAAAACCACTCAAAGTTTCATGACTGAAACAAGGTCCTCCATTAGAAATTTGGAGGCACAAGTGGGTCAGCTGAGCAAGAAAATTACTGAACTTCCTCCTAGTACTCTTCCAAGCAATACAGAAGAAAATCCAAAAGGAGAGTGCAAAGCCATCAACATGGCCGAATTTGGAGAGGAGGAAGAGGCAGTGAACGCCACTGAGGAAGACCTCAATGGACGTCCACTGGCCTCCAATGAGTTCCCCAATGAGTAACCATGGGAATCTGAGGCTCAAAATGAGACCATAGAGGTTCCATTGGACTTACTTCTACCATTCATGAGCTCTGATGAGTATTCTTCCTCTGAAGAGGATGAGTATGTCACTGAAGAGCAAGTTGCTAAATACCTTGGAGCAATCATGAAGTTAAATGACAAGTTATTTGGGAATGAGACTTGGGAAGATGAACCCCCTTTGCTCACCAAGGAACTGGATGACTTGTCTAGGCAGAAACTGCCTCAAAAGAGACAGGATCCTGGGAAGTTTTCAATACCTTGTACCATAGGCACCATGACCTTCAAGAAGGCCTTGTGTGACTTAGGGTCAAGTGTAAACCTCATGCCTCTCTCTGTAATGGAGAAGCTAGGGATCTTTGAGGTGCAAGCTGCAAAAATCTCACTAGAGATGGCAGACAATTCAAGAAAACAAGCTTATGGACTTGTAGAGGATGTTCTGGTAAAAGTTGAAGACCATTACATCCCTGCTGATTTCATAGTCCTAGAGACTGGGAACTGCATGGATGAATCTATCATCCTTGGCAGACCCCTTCCTAGCCACAGCAAAGGCTGTGATTGATGTTGATAGAGGAGAATTGATCATTCAAGTGAATGAAGAATCCTTGGTGTTTAAGACTCAAGGATATCCCTCTGTTATCATGGAGAGGAAGCATGAAGAGCTTCTCTCAAAACAGAGTCAAACAGAGCCCCCACAGTCAAACTCTAAGTTTGGTGTTGGGAGGCCACAACCAACTTCTAAGTTTGGTGTTGAACCCCCATATTCAAACTCTAAGTTTGGTGTTGGGAGGTTCCAACATTGCTCTGAGCATCTCTGAGGCTCCATGAGAGCCCACTGTCAAGCTACTGACATTAAAGAAGCGCTTGTTGGGAGGCAACCCAATATTATATTTTATCTATTTTCCTTTGTTATTTTATGTTTTCTGTAGGTTGATGATCATGAGAAGTCACAAAATCAATTGAAAAAGCAAAAACAGAATGAAAAACAGAAAGAAAAATAGCACACCCTGGAAGAGAGCGTGCTGGCGTTTAAACGCCAGTAAGGCTAGCTGTTGGGCGTTTAACGCCCAGTCTGGCACCATTCTGGGCGTTAAACGCCAGAAAGGGGCACCAGACTGGCGTTAAACGCCAGAAAAGGGCAAGAACTTGGCGTTAAACGCCAGAAAGGGGCACCAGCCCGGCATTTAACGCCAGAATTGGCACAAAACGCATTATTGCTTGCCACTTGGTGCAGGGATGACTTTTCCTTGACACCTCAGGATCTGTGGACCCCACAGGATCCCCACCTACCCCACCACTCTCTCTCTTCTTCACCCATTCACCAATCACCTCAACACCTCTTCCTCAAAAACCCTTCACCTATCAAATCCCATCTTTCTCTTCACCACTCACATCCATCCTTCATAAAACCTCACCTACCTCACCATTCAAATTCAAACCACTTTCCCACCCAAACCCTCCCCTACATGACCGAACCATCACCCCCCCACTCCTATATAAACCCATCTTCACTCCTTCATTTTCACACAACCTAAACACCACTACTCCCCTTTTTGGCCGAACCAAACAGCCATTCCCTTCTCCTCTATTTCTTCTTCTTCTACTCTCTTCTTTCTTCTTTTGCTCGAGGACGAGCAAACCTTTTAAGTTTGGTGTGGTAAAAGCATTGCTTTTCCATAACCATTTATGGCATCCAAGGCCGGAGAAACCTCTAGAAAGAGGAAAGGGAAGGCAAGAGCTTCCACCTCCGAGTCATGAGAGATGGAAAGATTCATCTCAAGGGTGCATCAAGACCACTTCTATGAAGTTGTGGCCTTGAAGAAGGTGATCCCCGAGGTCCCTTTTTCACTCAAAAAGAGTGAATATCCAGAGATCCGACATGAGATCCGAAGAAGAGGTTGGGAAGTTCTTACCAACCCCATTCAACAAGTCGGAATCTTAATGGTTCAAGAGTTCTATGCCAATGCATGGATCACCAAGAACCATGACCAAAGTGTGAACCCGGATCCAAAGAATTGGCTTACTATGGTTCGGGGGAAATACTTGGATTTTAGTCCGGAAAATGTAAGGTTGGCATTCAACTTGCCCATGATGCAAGGAGATGAACATCCTTACACTAGAAGGGTCAACTTTGATCAAAGGTTGGACCAAGTCCTCACAGTCATTTGTGAAGAGGGCGCCCAATGGAAGAGAGATTCAAGAGGAAAGCCGGTTCAATTGAGAAGGCATGACCTCAAACCCGTGCCTAGAGGATGGTTAGAGTTTATCCAACGCTCAATCATTCCCACTAGCAACAAGTCCGAAGTTACTATAGACCGGGCTATCATGATTCATAGCATCATGATTGGAGAAGAAATAGAAGTTCATGAGTTGGAGTTGACATAGAGGGAGACATCCCCATTGATGAGGACAAGCCCATCACTAAGAAGAGGATGGAGCACACAAGAGATCCCACTCATCATGAGATCCCTGAGATTCCTCAAGGGATGCACTTTTCTCCACAAAACTATTGGGAGCAACTAAACACCTCCCTAGGAGAATTGAGTTCCAACATGGGACAACTAAGGGTGGAGCACCAAGAACACTCAGTCCTCTGATGAGCGGATAATTTGTACGCTTTTTGGCATTGTTTTTAGTATGTTTTTGGTATGATATAGTTAGTTTTTAGTATATTTTTATTAGTTTTTAGTTAAAATTCACTTTTCTGAACTTTACTATGAGTTTGTGTGTTTTTCTGTGATTTCAGGTATTTTCTGGCTGAAATTGAGGGACCTGAGCAAAAATCTGATTCAGAGACTAAAAAGGACTGCAGATGCTGTTGGATTCTGACCTCCCTGCACTCGAAGTGGATTTTCTGGAGCTATAGAAGCCCAATTGGCGCGCTCTCAACGGCGTTGGAAAGTAGACATCCTGGGCTTTCCATCAATATATGATAGTCCATACTTTGCCCAAGATTTGATGGCCCAAACCGGCGTTCAAAGTCACCCTCAGAAATCCCAGCGTTAAACGCTGGAACTGGCACCAAAATGGGAGTTAAACGCCCAAAATGGCATAAAAGCTGGCGTTTAACTCCAAGAGAAGTCTCTGCACGAAAATGCTTCATTGCTCAGCCCAAGCACACACCAAGTGAGCCCGGAAGTGGATTTTTATGTCATTTACTCATTTCTGTAAACCTTAGGCTACTAGTTTTCTATAAGTAGGACCTTTTACTATTGTATTGAGACATCGAGGGGTAGCTATCTTCATTTTTATGCTATCTTAGATCATTGGGAGGTTGGCCTCACGGCCATGCCTAGACCCTGTTCTTATGTATTTTCAACGGTGGAACTTCTACACACCATAGATTAAGGTGTGGAGCTCTGCTGTACCTCGAGTATTAATGCAATTACTATTGTTCTTCCATTCAATTCCGCTTGTTCTTGCTCTAAGATATCACTTGTTCTTCAACTTGATGAATGTGATGATCCGTGACACTCATCATCATTCTCACCTATGAACGTGTGACTGACAACCACCTCCGTTCTACCTTCGATTGGGTGAATATCTCTTGGATTCTTTAATCGGAATCTTTGTGGTATAGGCTGGAACTGATGGCGGCATTCAAGAGAATCCGGAAGGTCTAACCTTGTCTGTGGTATTCTGAGTAGGATTCAATGATTGAATGACTGTGACGTGCTTCAAACTCCTAGCAGGCGGGGCGTTAGTGACAGACGCAAAAGAATCGCTGGATTCTATTCCGGCCTGACCGAGAACCGACAGATGATTATCCATGCTGTGACAGAGCATAGGCGACGTAATCACTGAGAGGATGGGAGGTAGCCATTGACAACGGTGAAACCCTACATAAGCTTGCCATGGAAAGGAGTAAGAAGGATTGGATGAAGACAGTAGGAAAACAGAGAGATGGAAGGGAAGGCATCTTCATGCGCTTATCTGAAGTTCCCACCAATGAATTACATAAGTACCTCTATCTTTATCTTATTGTTATTTTCGTTCATCATCATATCCATTTGAGTTTGCCTGACTAAGATTTACAAGATGACCATAGCTTGCTTCATACTAACAATCTCCGTGGGATCGACCCTTACTCGCGTAAGGTTTATTACTTGGACGACCCAGTGCACTTGCTGGTTAGTTGTGCGAAGTTGTGTAATGCCATGGTATTGAACACCAAGTTCTTGGGGTTCATGACCGGGGATTATGAGAGTTGTGAAAAGTATTGTTCACAATTTCGCGCACCATCCTCCTCCATGAAATAAGAGAAGATCAAAGAATCATGAGAGAGGAGCAACAAAGACAAGGAAGAGACATTGAGGAGCTCAAGCACTCCATAAGATCTTCAAGGGGAAGAACAAGCCGCCATCACTAAGGTGGACCCGTTCTTTAATTTCCTTGTTCTTTATTTTCCTGTTTTTCGAATTTTAGTGCTTATGTTTGTTTATGTTTGTGTCTTGTGATCATTAGTGTCTTAGTGTCTATGCCTTAAAGTTATGAATGTCCTATGAATCCATCACCTCTCTTAAATAAAAAAATGTTCTTAATTGAAAAAGAGTAGAATTGCATGAATTCTGAATTTTATAACAGTTTAATTATTTTGATGTGGTGGCAATACTCTTGTTTTCTGAATGTATGCTTAAACAGTGCATATGTCTTTTGAATTTGTGGTTCATGAATATTGGCTCTTGAAAGAATGATGAAAAAGGAGACATGTTACTGAGGATCTGAAAAATCATAAAAATGATTCTTGAAGCAAGAAAAAAAAGCAGTAAATACAAAAAAAAATTTCGAAAAAAAAAGAAAGAGAAAAAGAAAGAAAAAGAAAGAAATAAAGTTGTGATCCAAGGCAAAAAGAGTGTGCTTAAGAACCCTGGACACCTCTAATTGGGGACTCTAGCAAAGCTGAGTCACAATCTGAAAAGGTTCACCCAATTATGTGTCTGTGGCATGTATGTGTCCGGTGGTAATACTGGAAGACAAAGTGCTTTGGGCCACGGCCAAGACTCACTAAGTAGCTATGTTCAAGAATCATCATACTTAACTAGGAGAATCAATGACACTATCTGGATTCTGAGTTCCTAAAGAAGCCAATCATTCTGAATTTCAAAGGATAGAGTGAGATGCCAAAACTATTCAGAGGCAAAAAGCTAAAAGCCCCGCTCATCTAATTAATACTGATTGATGTGTGGAAAACGATCCAACACAAAACTCACCGGCAAGTGTACCGGGTCGCATCAAGTAATAATAACTCACATGAGTGAGGTCGATCCCACAGGGATTGAAGGATTGAGCAATTTTAGTTTAGTGGGTGATTTAGTCAAGCGAATCAAGTTTTGGTTGAGTGATTTGTGTTTAACAAGAAGTAAATGACAGTAAATGTAAAGGGGAAAGGGAAAAGTGCAGTAAAGTAAAGAATAGGGAAGTAAATTTGCAGAATCTTAAAGAACAAGAAAGTAAATGACTGAAACTTAAAGTGCAAGAAATGTAAATTGCAGTAACTTAAATGGCAAGAAAGATAAATGGCTTGAATATAAAAGGGAATTGAGGACTGGGATTGCAGAATCTAAACAAAGAGAAAGTAAATTGCAACAATTGATTGAACAGAAATTGAATCAGAAGCAAATAGCATTCAAACAGAAAGAAAATAAAATGCAGCAAAGGTTCACAGAAGAACCAAAAGTAAATTGTGGTCTCAGGTCTCAAGAGACTAGGTAGCAGAGCCTAGATCTCTAATTGCCTTCCTAGATCCAAGTTCACAAAGCAATTGATAAGAAATTGAAGAAGAAGCAGTAAAGAAACTGTAAATAGATTCAATTATGCAGAAAGGGAATTGAAGAGAATTTGAATGGGAATTGAGACAGAATTTCCTCAATTTCTCACACCCAAAACTCAGAAATAGAAGAGTAGAATTGCCCAAGTAAGAATGAGGAAGAAGAGAGATCAATTCCCCTCCCCAATTCTCTGAAAGCTCGGTCAAGTCTCTCAAGAACAATTGCAAGAAATTCAAAACTCAAGGAAAATGCCCAATTCAAAAACTAAGCCAAAGGTAAGTCAAAAAGGTAAAAATTCAGAAGAAGGGTTCCTAATTACATCAAACTAGCTTCTATTTATACACTTTCTATTCTTGGATTTTGGAATTTGGATGGGCTTTTGATTTGGTGAAGAAATGAATTCAAATGGATTTTTAATTTGAATTTTTGGCCCATTAAAAGTCACTCCCAGGAGGCTGCCCTGCCCTTGTGGAGGGCAGGGCAGAAAATTGGTGCATGATGGTGCGTCCGTGGTGCGGCTGGTGCGGCCTTGTGCGAGTTTGGTGCGCCCTGATGCGTGAGACGCTGCCCTGCCCGCGCCAAGGGCAGGGCAGGAAAGGTTAGTGCGCCAGATTTGTCTTGGTGCTGCCAGAACGTGTTATGGTGCTGCCAGAATCCAAAGTTGGTGCGCCAGAATTGAGCTTGGTGCATAGGATGCTGCCCTGCCCTCGCGGAGGGCAGGGCAGGAAGTTTTGGTGCTGCCAGATGCTGCCAGGGACGAGAGTTGATGCGCCAGATGCTGCCAGGGACGAGAGTTGGTGCGCCAGGATCGTGCGTGATGCGCCAGGATCGTGCGCCAATCCAAATGCTGCCCTGCCCGCGCCAAGGGCAGGGCAGAGTTCCCTCTTCCACGTCCCGTGTTTGAAACACGGCTGGGGCACAAATTCAATTAATTTCCTTGGCTTCTTGGCACGGCAATCAACCTTAGTTCTTGGCTTCCTCATGGTTCCTTGTTCGAGTCTTGTGGCATGCATGGGTGACATTTTCCCTTGAATTTCTTTCCTTGGAGAGCCCGATTCTGCCCTTGTGGAGGGCAGGGCAAGGTTCTCTTCCTCTTGGTCCCAAGGCACATTTTGTGCTCTGCCCTTGTAGTGGGCAGGGCAGAGTTGCCTTCTCTTCTTGGTTCTCTTATGTTGCCCTCCTAGAGGGCAGTCTGCCCTTGTGGAGGGCAATGTTGCCTCCCCCTTAGCATGCGGCACGCTTCTTATTGCTTCGGCCACGCTTTCCTTTCCTTAGGCTACACTTCTTAGGCCACGCTTTTCCTTTTCTTTTCTTTTCTTCACCTACAATAAACCAAAACAACCACTCCAAGTATCACTAAATTCAAGAGGCTTATAAATCAATTAAAATTCAATTAAAATTAGCTTAAACCTCATGATTTAACATTAATTCCATGGTGGTTGCTTGATTTAGAGAAGTTATGCATTTTCACTCCAAATCACTTACTTAGGATACAAGAAAGTGCATAAATGCTAACAAAACAAGTGAAATTAGCTTGAAAAATGGGTATATGATGACTTGTCATCACAACACCAAACTTAAATCTTGCTTGTCCCCAAGCAAGCATCAAAACTAAGAGTAAATGAAATGAATAAGAAAAGGATACTTATCCTTATTATGCAGATAGCAGAACTTGATCTATGGGGCATTTATGCAGACAATGACAACTCAAGTTATTGTTCTTGTTACATGATATACATTTTGCATCAAAGGTTTGCTAAACTTGCTGTTATAAGACTCACTTTCTACTCACTCCCTTGCTAACTTTTCTTGGCTCATAATGTTTAACAAGCTTATTATTTTTTTAGAGGTTGGGTGTCAAATGCTGCAGCATAGCCTTTGGCTTTATTTTCTTTTCTTTTTGCTCAACATCTTTCCACCACAGACACATGGCTCACTAATTCTTCCTAGGATCATTGATGCCCAGCATCTCTTTGGATAACTAAATGTTCTGTATCTAAGTTGCTCTTTATTGTGGATTTTCAATTGGCCATCCCAAATCAGTTGATCTAAGTGACCGGGTTTTAAAATACCCCTTAGAATTTACTCATCCAAGCAGATCTTAGTACAAGAACACCACAGGCATTTGTCCTAAGGTTCAAGCTATTGGTGTCCAACCTTTATTCTTTGTTTTTCTTGCCATTTTGGCTTTTTCTTTCCCTTTTCTTTCTGTTTTTGTTACCAAGGGCTTTTTCATTATTGATAGGAGTTTTTATAACAGCAAGCTAACTCACAATTGGATGAGAATGATATTATGCAACAATTATTTCATGAGTTATGCATTTAATCAAACACATATACCACCACCAACTTCCATTCATACTTATGCAACATTGGATATTTTACTTTTTAATTCAAACCAAACTCTTTTATTTAAGCATATGGGAAACAAAACAATTTTTAAAGCTAAGTGATGGATGACAAGCAATATGCAGACTTAGCATTTTTCTAGCTATTTATTAACTGACTAAAATGAAAAGCAAAGAACAGAAAATGCATAAAGTAAAAGAAATAAATGATGGAGGCATATCATGTTTCAGACATGCATCTCCTTATTAGAGACATGAAAGAGGAAGTATGAAGGAACTTTGCCACCTTCTAATGGTCATGGCTGCTGCTTGATTCTCCCTTCTTCTTCTTTCTCTTCCCTATCTTGGAGTAATCTCGGATCTCTTCACCAGGACATCTTCTACCCCAGACAGAATCTAAGAGTCCTTTGAGCCCAAAATCTTCCAATCTGTTAAAGGTTGACTCAGTGTATTGATGAGATTTTGCTTGTTGCTTGGCTAAGAATTCAGGGCATTGTTCAAATGGCTTGATCTCAGGATTGAGTGTTGGCAAATTGTGGGTTAAGTACTCCAACCTTGCTTGCATGTTTTCATCATACTCCATTCTTTGTACGTGTCTAACTTCTCCCATGGTATGATGAACATTCTTCCATTGATACAGGTTGTGACTATATTCCTCTGCTTTAGCTTGACTAAAATACAGCTTATCATATGATTCTTTGAATTCTTTGTATTGCTCTTTTTGTCCTTCAAGGATCTGTGCTTGAAATTCTTGCTACTGAGTCATCATTTGTTGCTGCCATTTCTCTTGTTTTTCCTCCATTTGATGCTGCCAAGCTTCTCGTTCCTCTTTTTCTTTCAAGAATTGCTCCATGAATTCAGGATGGGGCTCTAGATATTTCTCTCGGCCCTCTTGATTTTGGCCTTGTTCGGCCTGCATGAGTTGATTTTGACCTTGTTGAGCCTGCATGAGTTGCTGAGATAATTCTTCAATTGATCTTTGCAATTGGCTCATATCAATGGCATCATAAGCTTGATTTCGTCCTTCCTCTCTTTGTGATCTCCTTTGTCTAGGAGCTACTACCCTTTCTTGGTCTTCTTCTTCATTAGTTCCCTCCATGCTCTTCTTGGTAATCCATTTCCCTTTCTTCACTTTTGTTGTGTCCTCATCTTCAAAGAGTACATTAGCTCTGTCACATAGCCTTTGGATGGTGCTTGGATGTCCAAGACCTTTTGCTTTGCTTGTGCTATCGGCCATTTCTTGAATACTGTCGGCTATGAGTTGTGCAATATTGATCTCACCTCCATGCAAGATGCAGTATGTCAAGAGTGCTCGTTTGATTGTGACCCAAGAGGCGTTTCCAGTAGGAAGGATAGATCTCCTCACTATTTCATACCATCCCTTAGCCACAGGAGTAAGATTTATCCTCCTTATGTGACTTGGAACTCCCTTTGAGTCTCTTTCCCAATCTGTATTTTCCATGCATAACCCCTGCAGGATCTCATCAGGATTATTTTTCATTTGCATTCTAGCCTCATAACTAGGCTCTGGATAGGTTATGGTTCTCAACTTGAGGGCTCTTGTGATAGCAGCTGGGCTAAAACTCACTTCAACCCCTCTGACATAGCTTGTGTAAGGAGCACTATTTTTGTTTTCTTTTGCAGCATTTGCATAGAACTCCCTGATCATTACTGTACTGATGTCAGTCAGAGGAGCACACAAGAGTTCCCACCTCCTTTCTCTAGTAATTTGCCTCATAATGGGGTATTCTCCTTCCCTCAAATCAAGGCCTTTCTCATAGATGACATTCTTTGCCTCCATGAACCTATGATATCTCCCTTCATGGAATTGGGATCTAAACTTGCGTGCATCAAATGATGGGGGTTCGGTTACCATAGGTTCTTTTCCCGGCCTTCTTTTTGAGCTTGAGGAGGCCATTGAAATTAAAGTGAAAAGAAAGAGGAAGTGAGAGTAGAAGAAATATGTGTTGTGTTTGGGGTGAATTTTGGTTCGGTTTTGATGTGTGAGGTAAGGGAATTATGTTGGCTTTGGAAGTGGAAGAGAGTATGGTTTTAATATGAAAGTGGCTTGAATAAGAATGTGTATACTGTGTAGGTGCCAACGGCTACTTATAGGTGAATTCTTTAAGCCTTCCAACAAAACCATAATGAATGAATGAAGAAGGAACCGTTAGTGTTCATGAAGGGCCGAGATTGGTTTGCTCATTCAAGGAATGCACGAGATGGACGGCTTGCATGTGTTGTTGAGGCTTTGACAAGGATCCTTCTTCCATTGGCTGCATGTACCTCGGTGTTCAATGTTGCATGCATGCAAATTTTGTTTCCCATGAGCGCGTTCTCCTAGGCACATGTGACCTTCCTCACATAACTCCTCCTAGCCGTGGCCCCTCCTTGAGTTTTGTCTTAACCTTTTTCTTCCACCTGAGCCAAAATAGCTAGCTTAGAATATTAATATAACCGTGGCAACTTATTTGCAATAATAAAATAAATTGTTTTGGTTTGTTTAATAGTTATTTAAATTGTTTTTGTAATCAATTGTATCCCTAAAGAAAATGCTAAAAGTTGGTGAACACCAAACTTATCTTTTATTGAGGGGACGGCTCAACAATGCAAACCGTTCTCACAATTGATGCATTTTTTTTTAAAATTGATGTATGATCCCTTATGGTTTTGAGTCCATGATTGGGAAATGATCTTCTGAACATTGTTGCACATGCAGACACCAAACTTAGTGTTTGGTCACCTGCTTTATCAAAAGAATTATGCATATGTTCTAAGAATAATCCCCCCTTTTTTTTTTGAAAAATGAACTTGGGTGTGCCTTAAGGTACACCAAACTTAGAAGTTTGCCATGTGCTTCAAAATGATATATGCATTTACCAGGCATGAAAATCCAAAATCATATTCAGAGGAATCATAGCTTTTTTGAATAAAAGTGAAGACAGAAATCTTAAACCATGGGTTGCCTCCCATGAAGCGCTCTTTTATTGTCATTAGCTTGACATTGACCTCCCTTTAGGGTGGTTGATGTTGATGATGTCTCAACTTGTCACCTCTCACTGTCAGCTTTCTTTGTGTGCTTTGATGCTCTATTTCCATATGCTCAAGAGAAAGAATTTGGTTGACAGTGTAATAATCTTCTGCTCCATGCTGTTGATATACTAGTTGCACCTTATCACCCTTAGAGAATCCTTCAGTTGGGATTTTCTTGTTCTTCCACCCTTTTTGAGCCTTTTCCTTATTCTTCATCTTTTTCTTGCTTGTTGATCTTCCTTTTTTGACAAGTACTTGAGTTGTGATACCTTCCGTCTTACTTATCACCCCTGCTTCTGTTGGTTCCTCTTGAATCCCTTTTTCTTCTTGCATCTGTTTGTTTTTCTGTTCTACTTCCTTGTCAGTTGATTGCTTTGGAAGGAGATCATCATTTATTTTGCTTGTTTCTTCATCCCTTTGTACTTCTGGAAAGACTTTCAGGATGATACTCTCCTCATGCATTCTGAGGGTTAACTCTCCCTGCTCTATGTCCACAATGGCTCTAGCAGTGGCCAAAAATGGTTGACCAAATATTATGGAGTCATTTCCATGTTCTGAAGAATCTAGGATCACAAAATCTGCTGGGTAGATAAACTTGTCAACCTTAACTAAAAGGTTCTCAATCAGCCCTTTAGGATATACTATTGATTGGTCCACCAATTCCAAGGACATCTGTGTTGGTTTCACCTCCTCTATGCCAAGCTTTTTCACTAAAGAATATGGGATTAGATTTATGCTTGCTCCTAGATCGCACATCCCCTTGTTAATGAACAGGTTTCCAATAGTGCATGGTAAGAAGAAACCTCCAGGGTCTTCAAGCTTGGGAGGGAGTCCCTTTTTAATGAGTGCACTGCATTCTTCATTGAGCATTACAGTCTCCTTTTCATTCCACTGTCTCTTCTTGTTGATGAGCTCCTTTAGAAACTTGGCATATAAAGGCATTTGCTCCAAGGCTTCTGCCAAAGGTATGTTGATCTCCAACTTCTTGAAAGTCTCAAGAAATTTGTGGAAGTGCTGCTCCTTTGTTTCCTTGTGAAATCTCTGTGGATAAGGTAGTGGTGATGTTGAGCTCTTCTCCACTTGATGTTGTTTTGGAATTGCTTCTTCCAAGATTTGCTTTCCTTTCTTCAAATTCCGTGGTTTGTTGTTCTCCTCTGTGGGTTCTCCTGGAGCATTTTTGCTTATCATGTCTTTGTTGATGGCTTCATCATTTTTTGTTAGTTCAGTGTCATTCTCCATAAGCTTCTTTGTTGCTCCTTAGTTACCATCTGCTAACATCCTTCCACTTCTTAGTTGCACGACCTTGCATTCTTCCTTTGGGTTGGGAATGGTGTCACTAGGTAGTGAACTTGATGGTTTTTTGTAACAACCCTGATTTTCGAGTATGCGAGATATTTTCTGAAGGCACGGATTTTGCCAGAAGATCAGTAAAGGGAACACCTCTTCTATATCAACAAGTATCTCAATCCTCATTGTCATTATGTCATCCTTAAGCTAGAACCTTTTCCAAGGCAAGCTCGACAACGCGGTCACGAAGAACCTAGTTTTTGAACCGTATCGGTTAGGAGTTTTGATTCGATCTTTCGTAAATTGTCTCGGTTTGATGAACCGGACTCGATTCATGAGAGAAGAGAGATAATAGCATAATATTATCATTATATTAGTATTAGAAAATGCTTGAATGATATTATAAGGTTACCTGGTCTGTTTTTGTTAAAAACAGAAAATCGGTTTAACCGGGTTTACGGTTTATTGGTGCAGCTTAGCACCAGCACTCTCTGATGAATTTAGCAATGCTAAGGCCTCATTATACATGTTCTATTCTCATAATAAATATGTTACTAGTGTCATTTATGCTAGTAGCTCAGAAAATAATTTTTAGAGATGTTTTTACGAGTGTTCTGATACACCTAGTTTTAGTAGTTGTACACCAGAGATATTTTTATATTATTTTAATCCACCTCCAAGCCAACCAATCACAACTCACCCTACACCCCCAAAACCCCCAAGGCTGCCTCATTTGCTCATTGTGGCCGAAAATCACCAAGAGAAAAAGGAGAGAAAGTTCTTGGTTCATAAATCTTCAAAGCTTGATTTCTTCTGAACTAAAACTCAAATCAAAACTCCGATTTCACCAAAATGATCCTCTCTTCTTCCTCTACATAACCATATAACATATCAAGGCTGGAAATAAGGTGAGATGGTTGTCTCCCTCCCTCTTCAATTCGGTTTTCAAGGAAAACCATGCAAAACATGTGTTTTCTTGATGTTTTTCCTTAGGAATCATGCTTAACTTGACTTGAGGGCCAAGAAACGTGAATTTCCAGCAAGTCTAAGGTGATATATCTCTTCCTAACATACTGAGTGAGATTTGGTCAGTTGAGAGTTTTTGGATTTAAAGTTGTTCTTGATGTGATTTAGGAGGAAAAAGTGCTTAAGGACCACCTGAAAGTTTAACCGAATTAGGAGCAGCAAAACCAGGTAGGGTGTCACGAAATTAATCTTGATTATTTGTGTTTGAGATGTGTGAATGTTGTATTATTTGGTTGTGCTAAAAATTGGTTGCATACATGATTGATTCTTGGTGAAAATTTGGTGAAATTCTGATGAAATTTGATGAAATTTAAGCTTTAAAGTTCATGTTCTTGGGCAGCTGGGAAAAACGAAACCCTAAGCTTAAATTGAGGTTCAATTTGTGTTGAAATCATGTAGAAAAGATGGGGTTTTAGTGGCTGCTAATTTATTATGAATTATAGTAAAAATCGGTTGCTGAAAAGACTGAAAACGGGTAAAAACAGAGAAAGAATCTGAAGAATTTATGAAGAACATGAAGAACACTTTGAGTGTGGTGAAGAACATTGAAGAACACCTTTTAGATCTTAGAAAGGGCAAGGAAGTAATTATTTTGGTGTTTAAGGGGTTATTTGGTAGTTTCTGAAAGTTAGGGTGGTTAAAGTAGAAATATTAAAAGTTACCGAGGTAAAAAGTGAATTTTAAAGGTTAAAGGTTAAAGTAAAGTTAATTTTCGAAAATTTAATTATAAAATAATAAATAATAATAAAATATTAAATAATAATATTTAATTAAAAATAATATTTTAATAAAAATAATAAAATAATGCAGAAAAGGCAGTTTTCTGTAAAAGCTTTAGAAAGACAACTTTAAGTGCAGAATCTCATAATTACCTTCATAAAACACTTAGGGGGTGGTAATAACATGTTAGTGAGGAAAAGATAAAGAAGAGATAAAGGTTGAAGAAAAGATAAAAGTCAAAGAAAAAGTCTGTAAAGTTTTAATGACAGAAAACAGACAGAGATTAGTGAACGAATTAGGGCAACTTAGATAGTACTTGAGTTGCGACTAAGGTTAGGTATTATATGAAAAGTTAAACTGTCTCAGTATAGACTTAATGAACCTATACTTGGGACAGGCTAACTATTCATACCCGAAATTTACATAAGCTTCAACTATATATGTTAAGCAGAGAAAATCAGAGCAGAATAGGGAAACACAGAGAACAGAATAATCAGAGTTGAGGAAAGAGATAAAGAGAAGAAGAGTAACATATATAAAGGAAATAGTAATCAGAGAAAAATAAAGAGATACAGAAAACAGAGTAATTAGAGCAGAGTAAAGAGATAAAGAGAAAGTTAAGAAAGGTTAGGAACATGTGTTAAGGATTCAAAGGGAAAGAGGAAATGAAGATTGATTTGTGGATTTGTTGAGGTTGAGGAAGGATAACGAAAAATGATAAAAGGCGGGAGTACCCCACGAACTGTTAGTTGTTTAACTACGGGGGACACCCATGAACTGATAGTTGGTTGAATTCGGGAAGTACCCACGAACCGAACGATCATTGATCTCGGGAAATCCCATAAATTGTTATTTGTTTTATAAGCGGGAAAAACCCACGGACTGATAATCATTGATTACGGGAATAACCCATGAATTGTTGTATGTTGATCTCGGGTATAACCCACGAACTGAAGATCATTGTTTGCTGTGTATTGATCTCGGATATAACCCACGGACTGAAGATCACTATATTATTGTGTAATGATCTCGGGGAATAACCCACGAACTGAAGATCTCTGTTTTATTATTGTGAATTGATCTCGGGGAGGCCCACGAACTGAGGATCACTATTTCCCCTTGTGCGTATATTATGGGGTCGGGCTTTGCGCTGACTGCCGGTAGTCACGAAGGAGTGGTATTCTTACCACCGACACATATGCACTAAGGACACAAAGGGAAGCCATATCTGGGACTTGTTCCTAGGTAATGTCGGGATGCAGGGTGTAAACCGACACGTGAGCTCATGGCCTGCATAGGACAGACATGCATCATACTTGGTTGTGCATTTCCTCTGTTATGATTGTTGAGTAAATGTATGCTTTGTTTGTATGTATTCTATTCTTTGTATTTGTGTTGTATTTTCTTGTATTCTTTTGTTTGTATCCTGCTTTCTGTTGTCTCTATTCTTTTTTAATTTATCTATCTTCTGTTTACTGCTCATTTATACTCTGTTGTTCATCTGCCAAACAACATAGAATTAATGAACTTAACTAATAACCCCGACCCTACTAAGAACTCCCCAGTTCTTACCCCTTCGCTCTCCTTCCCCCTCCAGATGGAAGCATGAGTACCCTTCCGTAGTTCGCTGATGACTGTTCGTAAAGAGGATTCCGCTCTAGGTAGTCTTCTAAGTCTAGGGTGAATTCCGTTCTCTATTCATATGTATATACGGTGAGGCCAGCCAACGTCTGCACCCCGTTTATCTACAAACTTTAGCCTAACTCCTTCGTACGATGTTGCTGTTATGTGGCCACTCGATGAAGTACTTGAGAGACGCTCTTTGATGTCATATGATTGTGCAAAGGAGTAGTATACGACCTTCCACCTTTTGATGACGTTCCACCTGACTTGAGTTTAGAAGACCTAGAACGTCTTTTCCCTCACTTTAGTAGGTTAGAGGGACTAGGTGAGTATAGAGTCTAGGCTAGCCTGGGTGCCAGCTTAGGGACTTCTTGAACAGGTCAGGGCCTAGGATGTTGTATGTATATATATGTATATAGTTATTATTTAGCTATATCTAGGGGTGTTTTAACTAACAGTCTATGTTCTAATAAAGCTGGATCACGGAATGTTGTCAACTGCTTGAGATATTTTTATGTGTGGTTGTTTATGACTGTTTTATCTATTATTATTTATGAATTGCTTATGAATGATTCTGTTTATTAATCCAAATGTTTTCAAAAAAAAAGTACCTCGTAAAATAGCTACGCTTTTAACAACGAATCAGGCTCATATAATAAATAATAGATAATAATTAGGTAGACAAGTTGGTAGCACTCAGTTTCTGGTATGATCATGACGTACCAGAAATTGGGTCGTTACATTTTTCAACAGAAATCTTCTTAGAGATTTGTCCAATCTGCCTCTCCAAGTTCTTCATGGAGGCTTCTTAGTTCTTGGTTGTCAATTCTTGGTTCTTCATCAGTTTCTCCATGAGCAGCTCTAGATTGGTGATTCTCTGTGAGTCTTGTGAGATGGGTTGATTTTGGGGTGTTGATGGATGAAGATAAGTGTTTTGGTTAGTTGGGTTGTTATTGGGTGGGTATTGGTTAGAATTTGGGTAGTTGTTTTGTGGTTTTCTATATGTATTTTGGTTAGTGTTTGGCTGGGGGTTATGGTTTGTGTTTTTCCAATTGTTCTGGCCTGTGTTTCTTTGCCATGGTTGTTGGTTTTGATTATGGTTGTCTCCCCATCTGAGGTTGGGATGGTTCTTCCAAGATGGATTGTAAGTATCCCCATAGACTTCATTTGTTCCAGGATTTTGGTTGTGCATGTATTGGACTTGCTCTTGCTGTTGCTCCTCTTGAGTTTCTTCATTTTGCACCCAAGTGGTTGGTGGTTGGCTTGTGGTGCTCACTGCTGCCACTTGCAAGCCATCAATTCTTTTGGCCATTTGCTCAAACTGTTGTTGAATCTACTGCTGCATCATCTTGTTTTGAGCTAAAATTGAATCAACTCCTTCCAACTCCATTACTCCTCTTCTCTGTGATGGTTGGCGCTGTCTTTGATGAGCAAAGAAATATTGGTTGTTGGCCACCATATCAATGAGGTTTTGAGCTTCCTCTGTGGTCTTCATGAGTTGTAATGAGCCTCCGGCAGAGTGATCAAGAGCTTCTTGAGCTTTAAGAGTGAGTCCCTCATAGAAGTTTTGTAACTTGTCCCACTCAGTGAACATCTCTAGTGGACATTTCCTCAATAGAGCCTTATATCTTTCCCATGCTTCATATAAGTTCTCGGCCTCCAATTGAGTGAACGTTTGAACCTCAGTCTTCAACCTTAGGATTCTTTAAGGTGGATAGAATTTGGCAAGAAACTTGCTCACCAAGTCATCCCAAGTATTGATGCTTTCTTTTGGAAAGGTCTCTAGCCATTGAGTGGCTTTATCTCTGAGAGAGAATGGGAAGAGCAGCAACTTGTAGCTATCAGGGGGTACACCATTTGTTTTCACTGTGTCACAGATTCTCAAAAAGGTAGACAGATGTTGATTTGGATCCTCCAAAGGCCCTCCTCCAAAAGAACAATTGTTTTGAACCAGAGTGATGAGTTGTGGCTTGAGTTCAAAATTGTTTGCATTGACATTGGGAGGAAGAATGCTACTCCCACAATGCCTAGCATTAGCAAATGTGTATGAAGCCAAGACTCTTCTCTGTTGTTGATTATTGTTGGCTCCTTCTCCTGGTTGATTGGTATCTCCTTCCATGTCTTGGAATTCCTCCTCAGATTCTTCTTCTCCAACAATGTTCTTCCCTCTTTCGGCTCTTCTTATTCTCCGAAGAGTTCTTTGATCTATTTCAGAGATGATAGGGGAAGATCTTCCTATACCTGACATACAAACACACAACAATAAACACACAGACCCAGAAAGCCAATGAAACTTCAATCTATAGCTAGAATGAAGGTTTAGTTAGTTTAAGCAAAAACTCAAACAGTTAGTGTGTTAGTAAGAATTAGAATAACAGAAAAGAAAAAGTGCTTAATCTAGACCTCCACTTCACTTAATCATTGTCAATCTATTTCAATCCCCGGCAACGGCGCCAAAAACTTGATGTGTGGAAAACGATCCAACACAAAACTCACCGGCAAGTGTACCGGGTCGCATCAAGTAATAATAACTCACATGAGTGAGGTCGATCCCACAGGGATTGAAGGATTGAGCAATTTTAGTTTAGTGGGTGATTTAGTCAAGCGAATCAAGTTTTGGTTGAGTGATTTGTGTTTAACAAGAAGTAAATGACAGTAAATGTAAAGGGGAAAGGGAAAAGTGCAGTAAAGTAAAGAACAGGGAAGTAAATTTGCAGAATCTTAAAGAACAAGAAAGTAAATGACTGAAACTTAAAGTGCAAGAAATGTAAATTGCAGTAACTTAAATGGCAAGAAAGATAAATGGCTTGAATATAAAAGGGAATTGAGGACTGGGATTGCAGAATCTAAACAAAGAGAAAGTAAATTGCAACAATTGATTGAACAGAAATTGAATCAGAAGCAAATAGCATTCAAACATAAAGAAAATAAAATGCAGCAAAGGTTCACAGAAGAACCAAAAGTAAATTGTGGTCTCAGGTCTCAAGAGACTAGGTAGCAGAGCCTAGATCTCTAATTGCCTTCCTAGATCCAAGTTCACAAAGCAATTGATAAGAAATTGAAGAAGAAGCAGTAAAGAAACTGTAAATAGATTCAATTATGCAGAAAGGGAATTGAAGAGAATTTGAATGGGAATTGAGACAGAATTTCCTCAATTTCTCACACCCAAAACTCAGAAACAGAAGAGTAGAATTGCCCAAGTAAGAATGAGGAAGAAGAGAGATCAATTTCCCTCCCCAATTCTCTGAAAGCTCAGTCAAGTCTCTCAAGAACAATTGCAAGAAATTCAAAACTCAAGGAAAATGCCCAATTCAAAAACTAAGCCAAAGGTAAGTCAAAAAGGTAAAAATTCAGAAGAAGGGTTCCTAATTACATCAAACTAGCTTCTATTTATACACTTTCTATTCTTGGATTTTGGAATTTGGATGGGCTTTTGATTTGGTGAAGAAATGAATTCAAATGGATTTTTAATTTGAATTTTTGGCCCATTAAAAGTCACTCCCAAGAGGCTGCCCTGCCCTTGTGGAGGGCAGGGCAGAAAATTGGTGCATGATGGTGCGTCCGTGGTGCGGCTGGTGCGGCCTTGTGCGAGTTTGGTGCGCCCTGATGCGTGAGACGCTGCCCTGCCCGCGCCAAGGGCAGGGCAGGAAAGGTTGGTGCGCCAGATTTGTCTTGGTGCTGCCAGAACGTGTTATGGTGCTGCCAGAATCCAAAGTTGGTGCGCCAGAATTGAGCTTGGTGCATAGGATGCTGCCCTGCCCTCGCGGAGGGCAGGGCAGGAAGTTTTGGTGCTGCCAGATGCTGCCAGGGACGAGAGTTGATGCGCCAGATGCTGCCAGGGACGAGAGTTGGTGCGCCAGGATCGTGCGTGATGCGCCAGGATCGTGCGCCAATCCAAATGCTGCCCTGCCCGTGCCAAGGGCAGGGCAGAGTTCCCTCTTCCACGTCCCGTGTTTGAAACACGGCTGGGGCACAAATTCAATTAATTTCCTTGGCTTCTTGGCACGGCAATCAACCTTAGTTCTTGGCTTCCTCATGGTTCCTTGTTCGAGTCTTGTGGCATGCATGGGTGACATTTTCCCTTGAATTTCTTTCCTTGGAGAGCCCGATTCTGCCCTTGTGGAGGGCAGGGCAAGGTTCTCTTCCTCTTGGTCCCAAGGCACATTTTGTGCTCTGCCCTTGTAGTGGGCAGGGCAGAGTTGCCTTCTCTTCTTGGTTCTCTTATGTTGCCCTCCTAGAGGGCAGTCTGCCCTTGTGGAGGGCAATGTTGCCTCCCCCTTAGCATGCGGCACGCTTCTTATTGCTTCGGCCACGCTTTCCTTTCCTTAGGCTACACTTCTTAGGCCACGCTTTTCCTTTTCTTTTCTTTTCTTCACCTACAATAAACCAAAACAACCACTCCAAGTATCACTAAATTCAAGAGGCTTATAAATCAATTAAAATTCAATTAAAATTAGCTTAAACCTCATGATTTAACATTAATTCCATGGTGGTTGCTTGATTTAGAGAAGTTATGCATTTTCACTCCAAATCACTTACTTAGGATACAAGAAAGTGCATAAATGCTAACAAAACAAGTGAAATTAGCTTGAAAAATGGGTATATGATGACTTGTCATCACTGATCTTCATAGATGTTTTTGGAATTCATTGCATATTCTCTTCTTTTTATCTTATTTGATTTTCAGTTGCTTGAGGACAAGCAACAATTTAAGTTTGGTGTTGTGATGAACGGATAATTTGTACGCTTTTTGGCATTGTTTTTAGTATGTTTTAAGTATGATCTAGTTAGTTTTTAGTATATTTTTATTAGTTTTTAGTTAAAATTCACTTTTCTGGACTTTACTATGAGTTTGTGTGTTTTTCTGTGATTTCAGATATTTTCTGGCTGAAATTGAGGGACCTGAGCAAAAATCTAATTCAGAGACTAAAAAGGACTGCAGATGCTGTTGGATTCTGACCTCTCTGCACTCGAAGAGGATTTTCTGGAGCTACAGAAGCCCAATTGGCGCGCTCTCAACGGCGTTGGAAAGTAGACATCCTGGGCTTTCCAGCAACATATGATAGTCTATACTTTGCCCGAGATTTGATGGCCCAAACCGGCGTTCAAAGTCACCCTCAGAATTCCCAGCGTTAAACGCCGGAACTGGCACCAAAGTGGGAGTTAAACGCCCAAACTGGCATAAAAGCTGGCGTTTAACTCCAAGAAGAGTCTCTACACGAAAATGCTTCAATGCTCAGCCCAAGCACACACCAAGTGGGCCCGGAAGTGGATTTTTATGTCATTTACTCATCTCTGTACACCCTAGGTTACTAGTTTTCTATATATAGGACCTTTTTACTATTGTATTGGGATCTTTGGATCATTTTAGATCTTTTGATCATCTTTGGACATCTAGTTCTTAGATCATTGGGAGGCTGGCCATTCGGCCATGCCTAGACCTTGTTCTTATGTATTTTCAACGGTGGAGTTTCTACACACCATAGATTGAGGTGTGGAGCTCTGCTGTACCTCGAGTATTAATGCAATTACTATTGGTCTTCTATTCAATTCCACTTGTTCTTGTTCCAAGATATCACTTGTTCTTCAACTTGATGAATGTTATGATCCGTGACACTCATCATCATTCTCACCTATGAACGTGTGCCTGACAACCACCTCCGTTCTACCTTAGATTGGGTGAATATCTCTTGGATTCCTGATACACGATGCATGGTTGATCGCCTGATGATGAGCGGATAATTTATACGCTTTTTGGCATTGTTTTTAGGTAGTTTTTGGTGAGTTCAAGCTACTTTTAGGGATGTTTTCATTAGTTTTTATGTTAAATTCACATTTCTGGACTTTACTATGAGTTTGTGTGTTTTTCTGTGATTTCAGGTAATTTCTGGCTGAAATTGAGGGACTTGAGCAAAACTCTGAAGAAGGCTGAAAAAAAAAGGACTGCTGATGCTGTTGGAATCTGACCTCCCTGCACTCGAAATGGATTTTCTGGAGCTACAGAACTCCAATTGGCGCTCTCTTAACGGCGTTGGAAAGTAGACATCCAGGGCTTTCCAGCAATATATAATAGTCCATACTTTATTCTGAGATTGACGACGTAACTTGGCGTTGAACGCCAAGTACATGCTGCTGTCTGGAGTTAAACGCCAGAAAAACGTCATGATCCGGAGTTGAACGCCCAAAACACGTCATAACTCGAGTTCAACTCCAAGAGAAGCCTCAGCTCGTGGATTAATCAGGCTCAGCCCAAGCATACACCAAGTGGGCCCCGGAAGTGGATTTATTGATGAGCGGATAATTTATACGCTTTTTGGCATTGTTTTTATATAGTTTTTAGTAAGTTTAAGCTACTTTTAGGGATGTTTTCATTAGTTTTTATGATAAATTCACATTTCTGGACTTTACTATGAGTTTGTGTGTTTTTCTGTGATTTCAGGTAAATTCTGACTGAAATTGAGGGATTTGAGCAAAACTCTGAAGAAGGCTGACAAAAGGACTGCTGATGCTGTTGGAATCTGACCTCCCTGCACTCGAAATGGATTTTCTGGAGCTACAGAACTCCAATTGGCGCGCTCTCAACGGCGTTGGAAAGTAGACATCCAGGGCTTTCCAGCAATATATAATAGTCCATACTTTATTCGAAGAATGACGACGTAACTTGGCGTTAAACGCCAAGTACATGCTGCTGTCTGGAGTTAAACGCCAGAAAAACGTCATGATCCGGAGTTAAACGCCCAAAACACGTCATAACTCAAAGTTTAAACGCCAAGAAATGCCTTAGCTCGTGGAATGATAAAGCTCAGCCCAAGCATACACCAAGTGGGCCCCGGAAGTGGATTTATGCATCAATTACTTACTCATGTAAACCCTAGTAGCTAGTCTAGTATATATAGGACATTTATCTATTGTATTAGACATCCTGGATTGTATTCTGAATCCTGTGATCACGTTAGAGAGGGCTGGCCATTCGGCCATGCCTGAACTCTTTGCTTATGTATTTTCAACGGTGGAGTTTCTGCACACCATAGATCAAGGGTGTGGAGCTCTGCTGTACCTCAAGTATTAATGAAATTCTATCTTCTTTTATTCAAATCTCTCTTATTCTTATTCCAAGATATTCATTCGTACCCAAGAACATGATGAATGTTATGAGTCAGATTACCCTCATTATCATTCTCACTTATGAATGCGCGTGATTGACAACCACTTCCGTTCTACATGCAACAGAGCTTGAATGTGTATCTCTTAGATTCCCCAACAGAATCTTCGTGGTATAAGCTAGATAGATGGCGGCATTTATGAGGATCCGGAAAGTCTCACCTTGTCTGTGGTATTCCGAGTAGGATCCTGGGAATCCGGAAAGTCCAACCTTGTCTGTGGTGTTCCGAGTAGGATTCCGGTAATGAATGATCGTGACGTGCTTCAAACTTTAACCTGCTGGGCGTTTGTGACAGACGCAAAAGAGGGATTCTATTCCAGTAGGAGCGGGAACCAACCGGTGATTAGCCGTACTGTGACAGAGTGCGTTAGCATAGTTTTCACTGCGAGGATGGGATGTAGCCATCAGCCATGGGTGATGCCTCCAGACTGGTTAGCTGTGCGAGTGACAGCCGCACAGGATATTTCCCCGTGAGGAATGAAAGTAGCCACAGTTGATGGTGAACCCCTATACAAAGCTTGCCATGGAAAGGAGTAAGAAGAATTGAATAGAAGCAGTAGGAGAGCAGGCGTCCTTGGGCTCTACAGCATCTCCATCCGCTTATCTGAAATTCCTATCAATGAATCTGCATAAGTATTCTATCCCTTTTATTATTCCTTTTTATTATTTATTCCAATAATCACAATTACCATTTTAATCTGCCTAACTGAGATTTACAAGGTGACCATAGCTTGCTTCATACCAACAATCTCTGTGGATTCGACCCTTACTCACGTAAGGTTTATTACTTGGACGACCCAGTACACTTGCTGGTTAGTTGAACGAGATTGTGAAGGAAATAAACAATGCCCTCAGAATAAATACATGCTAAAGCTCAAAAGATAGAAATCACAATTTCGTCCACCATTTATGCATCAAATACTTACTCATGTAAACCCTAGGAGCTAGTTTATTATAAATAGAACATTTATCTATTGTATTAGACATCTTTTGATCACTTTGAATCTTTTGATCATTTGGTCACTTGATCATGGAGAGGGCTGGCCATTCGGCCATGCCTGAACCTTTTACTTATGTATTTTCAACGGTGGAGTTTCTGCACACCATAGATTAAGGGTGTGGAGCTCTGCTGTACCTCAAGTATTAATGCAATTCCATTGTCTTTTATTCAAATCTCTTTTATTCTTATTCCAAGATATTCATTCGTACCCAAGAACATGATGAATGTGATGATAAGTAACCCTCATTATCATTCTCACTTATGAACGCACGTGATTGACAACCGCTTCCGTTCTACATGCAACAAGAGCTTGAATGTATATCTCTTAGATTCCCCAACAGAATCTTCGTGGTATAAGTTAGATAGATGGCGGCATTCATGAGGATCCGGAAAGTCTAAACCTTGTCTGTGGTATTCCGAGTAGGATTCTGGGATTGAATGACTGTGACGAGCTTCAAACTCCTGAAGGCTGGGCGTGATGACAAGCGCAAAAGAATCAAGGGATTCTATTCCAACCTGATTGAGAACCGACAGATGATTAGCCGTGCTGTGACAGAGCATAGGAACGTTTTCACTGAGAAGATGGGATGTAGCCATTGACAACGGTGATGCCCTACATACAGCTTGCCATGGAAAGGAGTAAGAAGGATTGAGTTGAAGCAGTGGGAGAGCAGGCGTCCTTGAGCCATACAGTATCTTCATTCGCTTATCTGAAATTCCCACCAATGAAGCTGCATGAGTACTCTATCCCTTTTATTATTTATTTTCTTATTTCTATTTTCGAAAACCCATAAACCAATTTAATCTGCCTAACTGAGATTTACAAGGTGACCATAGCTTGCTTCATACCAACAATCTCTGTGGGATCGACCCTTACTCACGTAAGGTTTATTACTTGGACGACCCAGTACACTTGCTGGTTAGTTGAACGGAGTTGTGAGCTTCTCTAACAGTGCCTGAAATTCTTTTATCACAATTTCGTCCACCACCTGACAACCGAGCGCTCGCCTGACAACCGAGCCAGCCATTCCGTGAGATCAGAGTCTTCGTGGTATAGGGTAGAACTGATGGCGGCATTCAAGAGAATCCGGAAGGTCTAACCTTGTCTGTGGTATTCTGAGTAGGATTCAATGATTGAATGACTGTGACGTGCTTCAAACTCCTGAAGGCGGGGCGTTAGTGACAGACGCAAAAGAATCACTGGATTCTATTCCGGCCTGATTGAGAACCGACAGATGGATAGCAGTGCCGTGACAGGGTGCGTTGAACATTTCCACTGAGAGGATGGGAGGTAGCCACTGACAACGGTGAAACCCTTGCATAAGCTTGCCATGGAAAGGAAGAAGAAGGATTGGATGAAGATAGTAGGAAAGCAGAGAGACGGAAGGGACACAGCATCTTCATGCGCTTATCTGAAATTCCCACCAATGAATTACATAAGTATCTCTATC
The DNA here is from genome assembly GCF_003086295.3 of Arachis hypogaea. Lineage (NCBI taxonomy): Eukaryota > Viridiplantae > Streptophyta > Magnoliopsida > Fabales > Fabaceae > Arachis > Arachis hypogaea. The sequence goes on from NC_092039.1 coordinate 92,024,693, forward strand.
TTTATCTTTATGTTTTATTTGTATATCACCCATATCCATTTGAGTTTGCCTGACTAAGATTTACAAGGTGACCATAGCTTGCTTCATACCAACAATCTCTGTGGGATCGACCCTTACTCGCATAAGGTTTATTACTTGGACGACCCAGTACACTTGCTGGTTAGTTGTGTGAAGTTGTAGTGATCACAATTTCGTCCACCAGCAGCCAAAGCCCAGAAAGATAAAGGCGGTTCCCTTGAAGATAAGATGACATCACTTAAAGATAAGATAAAGATAAGATAAGATAAGATAAGATAACTAACTTATCTTATCCATAGGAGGCCACATCTCACCATTATAAATACACTGGAGCACCCAGGTATAACTCATACTCTGATTCTACTCAATACCTGCTTAATACCCTTGCTAACTTAAGCATCGGAGTCCCTTGCAGGTACCCCCACCCTCCGGGGACGAAGGATCCGCATCACCGCCAAGTCCAACAAGTCAGATACACCAGCTCCGGCCACCATACACCTGCCGGACACGTCGGCCCCGATCAACATAGAAGATCTCATCCGAGATCGACCTACAGTTTCAGGTAACCCTCAGAACATTGGCGCCGTTGCCAGGGAACCTGGAAGTCATCCCATTAACATGGCGGATGACCATGACAACGACCACGATTCAGGTTTGGAAGACAGAACGCCGCATAAAAACGCGGACACAATACTCAAGGATACTCCAGAAACCAACGGTGACAAAAATTCATCAAATCCAGGAGTACTACAAGCTCAACAAAACCGCCTCCAACAACTCGAAAAAGAAGCCGAGCATCAACGGGAAGCCAAGAAAGACCTCTGAGGGGAAACTAGGCAACGCCGAGAGTTAAAAGATAAGCTCTTAAAACTCGAAGCTGATCTCAAAACCAAAGAGATCATGAAAGCTAAAGGTCCCAAATGACTTCAAACTCCCAACATGACTCTGTACGACGGCACATCAGATCCAAGCTATCATCTTAGCAATTTCAGAAGCATGATGTATCTCACGGAGGCCTTAGATGCAATCCGTTATTCTCCATCCAGAAGGACAAAGCCAAACACGCATCAAGCCTATTAGGGATCAAGCAAGGAGATCGAGAGAGCCTTCGCAACTACATGGAAAGATTCAACAAAACATGTCTGGACATACAAAGTCTGCCAACAGAAGCAGCTATCAAGGGTCTCATCAATGGTCTACGAGAAGGACCTTTTAGCCACTCAATATCCAAGAAGCACCCAAACATCTCGGAACGAGGTACAGGAACGGGCAGAGAAGTACATCAACATGGAGGAAAACTATCGATTAGGAGAGATCTCAAGAAAAAAGAAGATCAACATGGAGAGAAGCCTAAAAAATACCACAATTACACCCCCCTTCGGGTGTCTGTTGTGGATGTCTACCGAGAAATATGCAACACTGAGAAGATCCCATCAACTCGCCTAATCAAAAACAAAAGAGGTCGGACGCGTTGAAGGTCCACCTCACACCAAAGAGGTCGGACAAAGTTGAAGGTCCACCTCACACCAAAGTGGTCGGACAAGTTGAAGGTCCACCTCACACCAAAGAGGTCGGACGCGTTGAAGGTCCACCTCACACCAAAGAGGTCGGACAAGTCGAAGGTCAACCTCACACCAAAGAGGTCGGACAAGTCGAACGTCTCACACCAAAGAGGTCGAATGATTTGAACGTCCACCTCACACCCCTGAGAGACATGTTCATGGAGGATTCGCAGGAGGAAGGATCTCTAAATCATCCCACAAAGGACACCTCAAAGAGCTATATTAAGGAAGGGAGAGAGGTTTGAATAGGACTACGGGGTGCAAACAAGCCTTCCGGGATTTTAAAAATTCTTGGGGCAATCACCCATTCTTTCTAGACCACGGGAAAGTGAAGAACTCATTACACCTCGCAGTAGGAAGTCAAGCAATAGCATCAGCACTAGTCAGAGAAGATGAAAGTGGGCAACAACCCGTCTACTTCATTAGCAAAGCTCTACAAGGGACCGAACTAAACCATCAATAGATAGAAAAAGTTTGCCTACACCCTCATACTCACCTCTCGATGACTCCACCCATACTTTCAAGCTCACACTATCAGAGTTCGGACCAACCATCCCATAAAAGACATCCTACAGAAAACAAACTTAGCTGGAAGAATCCTACAGAGGACAGCTCGGATAATTCGAGGGACCCTGGACAAAACCAGAAAACATCTTGGACAATTCGGGGGACCCTAGACAAAAACAGAAAACAGCTCGGACAAATCGGGGAACATGAAGTCCGACACATACCTCAGGAGCAGAATGCCTGAGCTAATGCACTTTCAAAACCAGCCAGCACCAACAGCTCGGACAATTCGGGGATATGAGGTCCGACACATACCTCGGGAGCAGAACGCCCGAGCTGATGCATTTTCAAAACTAGCCAACACCAAACTTGGGGGCAATAACAGAAGCCTCATCCAGGCTACATCACAAGACCACAACAAAGTCAATCTCAAGGATGTACTCAGGGTCAGCCATAGTAACACGCATTAAAAAACTATGGAATCCAGCCAATTAGGCATGTCGTCCGGGATCTTAGTATACATCTCAAAGACATAGGTCAACTATGGGGTTACTACCAAACAACTCGGGCAACAACTCGAACAATAATAGAAAAATATCAGTTGTCAGATACAACAGTAAAAGGGAAACCCCAGGACTCACACGAAGGTCCAGGGGCACCCTTTGGAGGCAACAACGGAGCAAAAACCCAAGTACAAAGTCAAAGCTTTACATCAAAAAGCATGCCAACTTTCACATTGCCCCACCAGAGGAGCTCATCAGTGTAACATCACCTTGGCCGTTTGCAAAGAGGGGACTCGACCTCTTCGGACTATTTCCCCAAGGATTGGGACAAGTCAAGTTCCTCATTGTAGGGGTGTTCATAAAATGGATTGAGGCAGAGCCCCTAGCTAGTGCCACTACTCAAAGAAGTCAGAAATTCTTGTACAGAAACATTATTACAAGCACCAATTCACATCCATAGAACACCCACAAGCCAATGGACAAGCAGAAGCTGCCAACAAAGTCATACTAGCTAGGTTAAAATGAAGACTACAGGACGTAAAGGGAGCTTGGGCTGAAGAGCTCCCACAAGTCCTACGGGCATATCGGACAACTCCACACTTCACCATGGGGGAATCACCCTTCCGACTGATTTATGGAATGGAGGCAATGATCCCAGTAGAGATCAAAGAAGGATCCCCCAGAATGATATTCTACAATGAAGAGGTCAACTCCCAAATCCAAAGGAAAGAACTCGACCTACTTCCAAGAGTCTGAGAGAGAGCTCCGATCAAGGAAGAGGCGTTAAAACGTTGAATGGCCTCAAGATACAATCAGAAGGTAGTACAGCGAAGCTTTGCCAACAACAACCTCATCCTAATCCGAAATGATATCGGAACAACTCGACCTGGAGAAGGAAAGCTAGCAGCCAACTGGAAAGGACCATACCAAGTTGTTTAGAAGAACTGGGGAAAGGTTGCTACAGATTGTCCGAACTCGAAGGGCAAGAGCTACCAAGGTCATGGCATGCCTGCAATCTAAAAAGGGCACCAGGCCGAGATCCAAAAAGATTGCCCGACCTAGAAAGGTAAGTACTAACATGTACACACTCTTATCTTTATATTATTGTTTAAAAGATTGCAGATTCCCTAAAAAGTTTCCTACCAAGACGCCCGACTACGGCAGGTCGGCAAGGTGAAACACCAAAATCACCGCCCGATCACGACAAAGTCGGCAAGACGAAAACCAAACTCATCGTCCGATTACAAAGCGACAAGTCGGCAAGGTGAAAACCAACTTCACCGCCCGACCACAATGAAAACCGAATTCATCATTTGATTTTGACAAAGTGAAAACAAAATTCACTGCTATACCAAGACGCATTAATCTGAAACGCAAATTTCACTGCCGGATCACGACAAGGTCGGTGGGGTGAAAACCAAATTCACTGCCCGATCATGATAAAAGTCGGCAATGATGAAACCAGAATTCATCACCCGATTTTGACAAGGTCGGCAAAAAAGTGAAAGCAGAGTTCATCACCCGATTATAAAGCAAAAGATTGGCAGAAAGTGAAAAACAATTTCACTGCACAATCACGATAAAGACAACCGTCCGATAAAGGTGAAAACGCGATTCACCCAAAGGATGATCTAGAGATGACAACCACTTTCTACAAATCGGCAAAGATGAACACAGAATAATGTAAGAAGTCATCGAAAGTGATCTAAAAAAAGAACCTGACGAGGTCTTACGGATAGCTAATATAATAACTTAAAAGACTGGCCGACGTTCAGAAATCGGACCAAGTCAACCCAAGTTATAAGTAAACCCTGGAAAGTGGTCTGGCCAACCCTATTAAAGAGGATTACTTTAACTTAGAAGGGCCTGACATAACAAAGTCAGCCCAAAACTAAAAAAGTTATACAAGTAGTCCCTGAAAGAGATCTGACAAAGATCCAAAAAAGAGGACTACGAAAAATAACTTAAAGGAGACCGACATAACCAAGTCAGACTCCTACCATTAAAAAAGTTATGTAAGTAGTCCCTGAAAGAGATCTGACAAAGATCCAAAAAAGAGGACTACAAAAAATAACTTAAAGGAGACCGACATAACCAAATCAGACTCCTACCACTAAAAAGTTATCAAAGTAATCCTTGAAAGAGATCTGACAAAGATCCAAAAAAGAGGATTACAGAAATAACTTAAAGGAGACCGGCATCACCAAGTCGGACTCCTACCACGTAAAAGTTATGCAAAGTAGTCCCTGAAAGAGATCTGACAAAGATCCAAGAAAGAGGATTACAGAAATAACTAAGGAGAGCCTGACATGACAAAGTCGGCCCAAATGACAAAAGAGTTATAAAAGTAATCCCTGAAAGAGACCTGAACAAGGTCCAAGAAAGAGGATTACAGAAAATAACTCAGGAGAGCCCCGACACGACGAAAGTCGGCCCAAGCGACAAAAGTTATAAAAGTAATCCCTGAAAGAGACTTGAACAAGGTCCAAGAAAGAGGATTACAGAGATAACTCGGAAGAGATCGACAAGAAGAAGTCAGACCAAACGAAAGCTACAACTGGACCGATAAGAAGAAGTCGAACCAACGAAAGCTACAGCTTGGACCGATAAGAAGAAGTCGGACCAACGAAAGCTACAGCTTGGACCGATAAGAAGAAGTCGGACCAACGAAAGCTACAGCTTGGACCGACAAGAAGAAATCGGACCAACGAAACGTGCGCTAAAACGGACATAGCTCTGCCCAAAAGGCCACGGCTCCACGACAAGGCTATCAAAATCGTTCAGAATAACTAAGAAGTGTTCTATGAAAACACTAAAAGGTCGTCAGACAAATTAGCCCCAAGGACCACCTCGACCAAGCAGAAAGTGGACAAAATCAGAAGTGATCAAAAGAGGTCGGACAACAAAGTACCGACACTCTACAAAGATTCACAAAAAGGACAAAGACATCTCGCAAACGGCCAGAGGAAGGCCAGGAATGTTTTGCTAAAAGGTACGAAGTCTTGAAAAAAGACACTACTTAAAAAGCGAAAAGCACAACCTCAAAGACAGGGCTAAAAAGTCATCCAAACAAACTATAAAAAGGTTCCCCATCGGAACACTACCTAAAAAGTTGTTGGATTATGACTAAAAAGCCCGAACAGCGAAGACAAACAAGTCGGAAGAAGGCTGAAAAGTCCCCTCAACAAAGTAAAAGGGGCAATATCAGACTCGCACAAGGAGAAACTATTCAAAGATCGACCAACGTCAGGATGCTTGAGCACGACTTCCCCGAAGAGATCGAAACTCTGAAAGCACGGTCTCACGGAAAAGTCCGAACTCAAGCAGGGGCAAAGTCATACAGGTCGACGTCAGCTAAAGAAGAGGTGCAAGTATGATCTGAAAAAAGAACAAAGCCATAAAGGTTCGAAAACAACCTAAGGCTCAAATGTGCTCAGCCAAAAGGGATACAACTCCACTCAAAGAAGGCACAATCTCAAACAGGGCTACGAACGTCATCTGAGACTAAAAAAGGTTCTACATAAAGAACACTAAAAAAGTCATTGGACAAATCACTAAAAGTCTGGATATCAAGCCGCAAGGACAACTTCGCCAAAGCAGAGGGTTGTCAATACAAACTTAAAGCAAGGCGTGATCCAGAAGGCAAAGGTAGAAAACCTACGCTACCACTCAAAAGAGGTTGGACTATCAAGTACCAAACCTCTAGAAAATCTACAAAGATTGCGAAGCAATGAAGAAACAAGCCAGACAGATGCTTGAGCACGACTTCCAAAGAGATCGAAGCTCTGAAAAGCATGATCTCATGGAAAGATCGAACTCAAGCAGGGGCACTGTTCATACCCTGGGTCAGGCTGTCCGACCCGGGATGTTTAGCGACAAGCCGACCGACCTCTTCAGGTCAGACTATCCGACCTCTTCTCAAAGAGCTCGGCCAAATGCCCGATCTCTTCTCAAAGAGCTCGGCCAACTCGCCAAAGGAGCCCAAAGCAGGCCCAAAACGAAGGAACACAGCCCAATCTAAAGGCAGCCAAAGCCTAGAAAGATAAAGGCAGTTCCCTTGAAGATAAGATGACCTCACTTAAAGATAAGATAAGATAAGATAAGATAAATAACTTATCTTATCCACAGGAGGCCACATCTCACCATTATAAATACACTGGAGCACCCAGGTATAACTCATACTCTGATTCTACTCAATACCTGCTTAATACCCTTGCTAACTTAAGCATCGGAGTCCCTTGCAGGTACCCCCCACCCTCCGGGGATGAAGGATCCGCATCACCGCCAAGTCTAACAAGTCGGACACACCAGCTCCGGCCGCTGTACACCTGCCGGACACGTCGGCCCCGGTCAACATAGAAGATCTCATCCGAGATCGACCTACAGTTTCAGGTAACCCTTGGAATAGTTTCCGAAACAATTATTTATGATCTAAGGGAAGGAAGTTTAAGAGGGCTAGAGGAAGGAGGAACAGCAAAGGGCTTAGGATTTAAGTTGTATTATTTTTGTATTTTTCTTTAGTTTTTAGTTTTGGAATTTGAACTCGAGATTTATTTTGTATTTGAGTATTAGTTTTTAATGTATAAAACAATTATAGCAAAAATTATATATGTCACTAATTATTATTTGATTTGTCTTGTAATAAAAGTTGCATACTATATTTATAAGTTTGGTAATAAAAAAGAACTGAAAAATTTATATTTCATATCGACGAAGGTAAAAATCAGAAAAATGATTTTTTTTAATTTTATAAGGCTATTGCCACACTTTTAAAGCGTGGCCGTATCTCTGCCTAAAAGCGTGGCCATATCGCTATGGCCACGCTTAAAAAGCGTGGCCATATATCGCTATGGCCACGCTTAAAAAGCGTGGCCATATCTCTCTCTATCGCCATGCTTTGAAAGTGTGGCCAATCTCTCTATTGCCATGCTTCAAAAGCATGGCCATATCTCCTATATGACATACGGCCACGGTTTAATGGGTGGCCATTTGTAAAAAGCGTGGCAAAAGAAAAAGTGTGGTGATAGGTCACCAAAAGCGTGGCGATAGAGCAACCGCCACACTTGTAGAAGCCACCCTTTCAAAAGTGTGGCGGTAGCTCAAAAAGCGTGGCGAAAAGCTATCGCCACCTTTTTTCAGCTTTTTGCCATGCTTTAAAAGCGTGGCAATAGAGCTGTTTTCTTGTAGTGACTCACTTAGAGTGAGGTCGATCCCACAGGGATTGATGGATCAAGCAACTTTAGTGGGTAATTAGTTTAGTCAAGCTAACATTGGTGAGTGATAATTGATGCAGCAGAAAGTAAATGACAAGAAAATTTAAAGTGCAAAAAGTAAATTGGGCAGAAACTTAAAGAGCAAGAAATATAAATTGCAGAAACTTAAATGACAAGGTTGCTTTTGGTTTGAATTGGGTTAGAGCCACGCTCCAGTGGAGCGCTCAGTTAAGTTAGTGAACTGTGTGCTGACTCCCTTGTCCCAGGCTCCTCACTCATAGTGCTCAATTAAGCAACCAAACAGAGGGCTTTGCTTTTCTTTTTGTTGAGGCCCGAAAAAGTTAACAAAGTTAACTTAGCGCTCAATTTGAGAGCGCTACTTCCTTTGTTGCGCGTTACTTCTTGCTCCCTTGGCTGTAAATATAGCGCTCAGTGAAAATAGTGAACTGAGCGCCCTTTCTTTGCTTTGGAGTGAGGCTACACTTTCAAATCCTGGTGAGTGCATTTTGTGCCCATTCCTTATGCCAATTCCCTTGCACTCTAGCACTCAGTTAAGAAAGGCAACTGAGCGCCCTTTGTGCTTGTGCAAGGTTCCCAATTTCGAGCCTTGGTGAAGCTATTTTGAGTACTGTGCCTTGCTTTTCTTGGTGGCCCCCTCTTCGAGCCTTGGCTGCCCCATTTTTGGTTGATTTTTGGGCCTTAAAGATGCCTTTCACTTGTGATCCAATTGTATGTCAAATATGGATCATTATATATTGTTGGAAAACTCTGAATATCAGCTTTCCAACACAACTAGAAGTACATCGATTGGACATCTGTAGCTCAAGTTATGGCTCTTTGAAGGAGGAATGGTCATGCTGTCACAAGGCTAGAAAAAAACCCGAAAAAGTTAAGTTAACTATTTTAACTTAGCGCTCTCTTCAAATTGGGCGCTGATGCCTTGTTTGAGTTAGTTCAGGGAGTTTTAGAAGAAGAACAATTTAAAGAAGCAATGGAGCAAGATCCTCAAACATCATGTGGTGAACTACCACAACAATTCATAGAAGGCTCAATCATGCTAAACAAGGCAAACATGGAGAAAGTGGAAGCACCAAAGTTGGAGTTGAAGACCCTGCCCCCAAGCTTGAAGTATGCTTACTTAGGGAGCAATGACACATATCCAGTAATTATAAATTTAAGCTTGGGTGAAGAACAACAAGAGAAGCTCATTAATATGTTGAGGCAACACAAGGATGCCATAAGATGGACACTTTCAGATTTAAAGGGGATTAGTCCTTTAATGTGCATGCATAAAATCCTTCTTGAGGAGGATGCCAAACTCTCAATACAATCCCAAATAAGATTAAACCCAACAATGAAGGAAGTGGTGCAAAAGGAAGTGCTGAAGTTATGACAAGCAGGGGTGATTTACCCCATCTCAAACAGCCCTTAGGTGAGTCCGGTCCAAGTGGTCTCCAAGAAGAGAGGAATCAAAGTTGTGCCAAATGAAAGAAATGAATTGATACCAACAAAAATAGTGACTGGATGGCACATGTTTATAGACTACAGAAAGCTTAATGAATCCACAAGGAAGGATCATTTTTCTCTACCATACATGGACCAAATATTGGAGAAGCTTGTTGGACATGAGTACTATTGTTTCTTGGATGGATACTCAGGCTACAACCAGATTGTAGTGGATCCTAAAGACCAAGAGAAAAATTCTTTCACTTGCCCTTATGGTGTTTTTGCATATAGACGTATGACCTTTGGTTTGTGCAATGCACCTACCACATTCCAAAGGTGCATGCTGTCCATTTTTCTGATATGATTGAGAGATTTATTGAGGTTTTCATGGATAATTTTTCAGTGTTTGGTGACTCCTTTCCTAATTGCTTACACCATCTTGCCTTAGTGCTTAAGAGATGCCAAGAGACTAACCTAGTTTTGAACTGGGAAAAGTGCCATTTTATGGTAACCGAATGGGTAGTCCTTGGTCACAAAATCTCTAAGAAAGGGATAGAGGTGGACAGAGCCAAGGTAGAAGTGATTAAAAAATTATCTCCACCTTGCAATGTCAAAGCAATTAGGAGTTTTTTAGAGCATACTGGGTTTTATAGAAGGTTCATTAGATACTTTTCAAAAATTGCCAAACCTTTGAGTAACTTGCTTGTCTCTAATGTACTATTTATTTTTGATAGAGAATGTATGCAAGCTTTTGATGAGCTTAAAAGTAAGCTCTCCTCTACATCTATTATAGCACCACCTAGTTGGGATTTACCTTTTGAATTGATGTGTAATGCATCAGATTTTGCTATTCGTGCTATTTTAGGACAAAGGAAAGACAAGCTGGTACATGTCATTTATTATGCTAGCAAGGTTCTTAATGAAGCCCAAAGAAACTACACCACCACAGAAAAAGAACTTCTTGCTATAGTTTTTGCATTTGATAAGTTCATATTTTACCTCATTGGTTCTAAAGTCATTGTGTTTACTGACCATGCAGCTCTTAAATACTTGCTAACCAAGCAAGAATCTAAGCCTAGACTGATAAGATGGATCTTACTACTCCAAGAGGTTGATGAGTTTGGAAAACTCTAATTTAATTTGATGATGAACAAACATTATTAAAATAATAAATTACAAAATTATTAATTTGATCTTACTTCATATTTGCTTAATTAATAATTTTGTTGTGCAGATTTTACTTTGGGCCGGAAAACAAAGATGTTGCTAGCCCAAAAATAAAAAAAATAGCATTGCTACAAGAGGCTGAATTATTAAATGGGCCAGAATAAATATTATTGTTGCAAGCCCAAACAAATGCTTTCTTGTGTGCTTTCCATGCTTGATTATAATGTTATACAAATGGGCCAGCTTTGATTATAATGTCACAAGGCCCAAATTCAATTTTAATGAATGTTTTCATGCTTTGACCGAACCCAAGAAGCAAAGAAATGGTTCAATGCTTCCAACGGATTCCATTCCTCACCTTGGATGGAATTCAAATTTAATTTAATGCATTGGAAACATAAGCAAGTGAGAGAAGATTGATTTGACTAAAGGCATCATTGCTACACGCCAACTAAGGGAAGTAAAAGCAAGCTATTTTCATTTAATTAGTTCAATCACTTTGAAATAGCTTTACTTCAGATTCTCTCTTCTCTCTCTCATCTCTTTCTCTCTTCGGTTATTGCACAGAAAATATTGGCAGCCATGGAAGCAAAAGTAAGCTACCGAAAAGGAGAGAAAGCAAGCCTAAAGACCGTCATTATGATGGCAAGAAAACACACCAAAATAAAAGTGAGCTGTGGCTAAGATATTCACCAAATGTGGTTAGATTTGGTGAGGCTATCTTGAGCCTTTCATGCTCAAAAATGGAAGAAGAAGATTCGGCCAGCTAGAGGAGATTCTTGAAGCATGGCTTGTCTTTGATTCTGCTCAACCACCACAGGGAGTAGCTAGAGTGGCGAAGTGATGGTTGAAGGCAGAGATTGAAGCAGATGAAGTCATTATCATCATGAGGCATCAAGGGCCAGAAATCCATCTTGGAGAGGAAGCCAAGGATGGAGAGCCCGGATTGATGAAGGGTGATGATCAAGAAAGGACTAGAGGTAATTGCATGTTGGTTAATGCATGGTTATCTCTTCTCTCTCTGAGTGGCCGAACCGGTTCTGTGTTTGTTGAAGGAGGAAGAAGTTGGTTCGGTTTTGGCTTCAAGTGTGGAGGCTTTCCTCTTCTTTAAAAAGGGGGAACAACCACTGGTTGAAGCAAGGAGAAAATTTGAGAGTGCAAGGCACAGAGTTCTCAGAGCTACCTGAGCTAACAGTTTTCTCTTCTCCTTCAATGTATTCTGTTTAGTATTTTTCTGTTTAATTTTGTCATGTCTTGAGTCTCATGGAAAAAGGCAAACAGTGAGGTTTGTATGAAAAAGCCATAGAGCGGAAAAAGGCAGAGAGTGCAAAATTAAAAGAAAAAGCCATAGATGTCTTAGAGTTCCTTTGTTCATCTATGTTGTGTATCATGATTCTGTGGGAATTCCCTTGTAAGTTGGGTTAGCACTTTACAAGTTGTAATCAGATTGATTATAGTGAAATTCCATCATGTTTGTGATGGAGACTGGATGTAGGCTGCACTGCACTTAGCAGCCGAACCAGGATATATCTGGGTGCAATCTTCTTCTCTTTCTACTCCATTTCTGTTTTCCACTACACAGGAGCAAAAGCCAGAATTATCTCGTGCCAAGTGACGAGACAAAACAAAAAGTCTCGTGGCAAGGGACGAGACAAAACAAAGTTGCTCGTGTCCAGTGACGAGCAAAAACAGAAAAGTCTCTTCTGAAGGTCAGCAAGTGCTAGCATCAGAAAAGGGGGCTAAGATTCAACCCCCCCTTCTCTTAGCCACTGAAACCATCAATTGGTATCAGAGCTTGGTCTCAAAGAGATCAAGCTTTGCAGCTTGGAGTAAAGATCCTCATGGCAGAAAACAGTGGCGCAAATGTGTTGTCATACAATCTGCCTGAAGGTCAATCAAGCAACAGACCTCCCCTCTTCAATGGGAAAAATTATACCTATTGGAAGGAGAGAATGAAGATATTTGTACAAGCCGTGGATTACAGAATTTGGAAGATCATCTTGGAAGGTCCTAAATTTCCAACTACCACAAATGCTCAAGGAGTAATCTCTCTTAAACCAGAAGCAAGCTGGACCAAGGAAGATAGGAAGACGGTGGAGTTAAATGCTAAGGCAACCAATCTGCTCAACTGTGCTATCAGCTTTGAGGAATACCGACGAGTATCACGATGCACAACGGCAAAGGAAATCTGGGACAAGTTGTAAATCACTCATGAAGGAACTACCATTGTAAAGAAGACTCGGACAGACATGTTAAACAGGGAATATGAAATGTTTGCAATGAAGGAAGGAGAGTCCATTGATGAACTATTCGAATGATTCAATATCATCACTGTTGGCTTAGATGCTCTTGGAATCACACATTCAGAATCTGTGCTAGTGAGAAGAGTGTTGAGATGTCTCACAAAAGAGTGGGAAACAAAAGCTTTAATTATTTCTGAGAGTAGTAACTTAGATTCCATGACACTTGATGATTTGAGAGGAAATCTACTTGCTTTTGAAAACTCCTATTTGAAAAAAGATTCAAAAAAGAAAGGAATTGCTTTTTCTTCTATGACTAACCCTCTGGATGATGAATCCAGTGATAACTCTTCTGAAAATGAGTTTGTGTTGTTTGCAAAAAAATTCAGGAAAATGGTGAAACTCAAAGGCAAAGGCAGTGGCTCAAGGAAGATGAAGAAAGACCTTAGCAAAGTAACTTGTTATAATTGCAAGGAAATGGGTCATTTCAAATCTGATTGTCCCAAGTTGAAAAAGGAAGAGAAGCCGAAAAGAGTGAAGAAGAAAGGACTGATGGCCACATGGGAAGATTTGGAAAATGACTCAGATGATGATGATGAAGAGTCTGAGACTAAATCACAGCCCTGTCTCATGGCAAATGGGATAGATCAGGTATCATTTCAAAACTCTGACATTGAAGATCTTCATCTTATGATAGACCATCTTTCTGAAAAAATAAGATGTTTTCTAACTGAGAATCAAGATCTTGAACAACAAAATTTCATTCTTAAAGCTAAAAATGATTTTCTCAAAGAAAAACTAAGAGAGGCCGAAACTGCTTGTGATCTTGTAGAAGAGAATAAGCAGTTAAAAGCCCAAGTTAGAAGCTGTGAAAGTGACCATTCTGTCCTTGCATATGTGAATTGTTTTAAGCAAAATGAAGAATTGCTTAAAGAGGTTAAAAGACTTAAGGAAGACTTAGCCAAGTTCACTCAAAGTTCTGAAAATTTGAATCAAATCTTGGCTAGTCAAAAACCACTTTATGATAAAGCTGGGTTGGGTTTTTATAAATCTGAAAAATCACATTTTGAAAACATTGCTTCATATTCGAATGATGTTAAGTATCAAGACCCAACTTTCTTTAACAAAACAGCAACTCCAAGATTTTGTAGACTATGTAACCGAAGTGGTCATTTTCCAGTTCAATGTTTCTTTGGAGAAAGAATGATAGGTGATAAAGTTTACAAGGTTGTTTTTGATTGAGATGGTTTAACGTGAAAGGATCCAAGAAAATTTGGATACCTAAGGTCACTTGAGTTTATTTTGTAGGTCTGCCTAGCATCCAAGAAAAAGGAAAATATGTGGTACATGGATAGCGGATGCTCTAGGCATATGACCGGAAAGACAACCTTCTTCATAAAGCTTGATGAATATGATGGAGGACTTGTTACCTTTGGTGATGATGCAAAAGGAAAAATAGTGGCTGTTGGGAAAGTTGGTAAAAACTTTTCTTCTTGTATAAATGATGTGCTTCTTGTAAATGGTTTGAAACATAACTTACTTAGTGTTAGTCAATTGTGTGATTTAGGTTTTAATGTTATTTTTAAGAAGTTTGTCTGTTTGGTTGTTTGTGAGAAAACTGGGGATATTTTATTTGAAGCCAAGAGATGCAACAATGTGTATGGATTAACTCTTGAGGATTTAAAGGAACAAAATGTAACATGCTTTACATCTTTTGAATATGAAAAATGGCTTTGGCATAGAAAGTTGGGACATGCTAGCATGTACCAAATTTCTAAGCTAGTCAAAAAGAATTTGGTTAGAGGAATTCCAAACATCAAGTTTGATAAGGATCTTACTTGTGATGCTTGCCAATTGGGCAAACAAGCAAAATCCTCTTTTAAATTAAAAGATGGAATCTCAACCAAAAGGCCATTGGAAATGTTACATATTGATCTTTTTGGTCCTACTAGAACTCAAAGTTTGGGAGGTAAACATTATGGTCTTGTTGTGGTTAATGATTACTCTAGATTCGGTTGGGTACTTTTCCTTGCTCATAAGAATGATGCGTTTTATGCTTTTTCCACCCTTTGCAAGAAAATTCAAAATGAAAAGGATTTGAAAATTGCCCATTTGAGAAGTGATCATGGAAGAGAATTTGAAAATCAAGAGTTTGAAAAATTCTGTGATGACTTAGGAATATCTCATAATTTTTCATGCCCTAGAACACCCCAACAAAATGGGGTGGTTGAAAGAAGGAATCGAAGCCTTCAAGAAATGACTAGGGCCATGCTATGTGAGAATGAAATTCCTAAATTTTTATGGGCTGAAGCTGTGAACACAGCATGTTATATTTTGAATAGAACAATAATTAGAAAAGGGTTAAAGAAAACTCCTTATGAGCTATGGAAAGGAACCCCTCCAAATCTTAAGTACTTTCATGTTTTTGGATGCAAATGCTTTGTGCTTAATAATAAAGAAAATCTTGGAAAGTTTGATCCAAAATCCTATGAAGGAATGTTTGTTGGATATTCCACCACAAGCAAGGCTTATAGAGTTTATCTCAAGGAACATAGGACAATAGAGGAATCCATACATGTTACTTTTTGTGATTCTAACTTAATTCCCAGTACTGCGATAGATAATGATTCAGATGAAGAAGGAGCTAGAACAAGCAAAGAAAATCCCAAATCTGTCCAGAATGAAGAATCTGCCAGTCCAGTTTTGTCTCGTCAGATTGAAGGAGAAACTTCCGATTTGTCTCCTGAGCAGGGACGAGAAACTGAAACAGTGAGACCACCAGAAGTTCATCAAAACTCTACACCTGTCCGAAAGCCTAGAGAATGGAAGTCCATGAGGGGTTATCCTCATGATTTCATCATTGGTGATCCTTCTCAAGGAGTAACAACAAGATCATCCACCAAAAGGCAAACCGAACCTAGCAATCTTGCTCTCTTGTCACAAATAGAGCCCAACAATGTCAAACAAGCTCTTGAGGATCCATCATGGGTCAAAGCAATGCAAGAGGAGCTGGCTCAATTTGACAAGAATAAGGTTTGGACACTAGTACCTCATCCGGATGGTAAGAAAGTTACCGGTACTAAGTGGGTTTTTAAAAATAAACTTGGTGAGGATGGCCAAGTTGTTCGTAACAAGGCTAGATTAGTGGCCCAAGGTTACGATCAAGAAGAGGGTATTGATTTTGATGAGTCTTTTGCTCCGGTAGCTAGAATGGAAGCAATTAGGTTGCTTCTTGCCTATGCTGCCCATAAGGGTTTCAAAATGTTTCAAATGGATGTTAAGTGTGCCTTCCTTAATGGTTTTATTGATAGGGAAGTGTATGTGGCTCAACCCCCCGGTTTTGAACATAAAGAATTTCCAAATCATGTTTTTAAATTAACTAAGGCTCTTTATGGTCTTAGACAAGCTCCAAGAGCTTGGTATGAAAGGCTTAGTGCCTTCTTGTTGGAAAATCATTTTCAAAGGGGAACCACCGACACTACCTTATTCATTAACGCATCTAATGATGATATTCTTCTTGTTCAAGTTTATGTTGATGACATTGTATTTGGTTCGGCCAATGTTTCCTTGTGTGAAGAGTTTGGAAAACTCATGACTAGTGAGTTTGAGATGAGTTTAATGGGAGAGCTCACTTTCTTTCTTGGCCTCCAAATTAAGCAAACTCCTAGTGGTACTTTTATTCACCAAGGAAAGTATGCAAAAGAACTTATCAAAAAGTTTGGCCTAGAAAATTCCAAATCAATGGGCACTCCTATGCATCCCAATACTAAACTTGAAAAAGATGATGATGGCCAAGATGTGGACGAAACAAGGTATAGAGGAATGATAGGTTCACTCATGTACCTTACCTCCTCTAGACCGGATATAGTCCAAAGTGTGGGTGTATGTTCAAGGTTTCAATCTCATCCAAAAGAATCCCACCTCACGGCTGTTAAACGCATCATTAGATACATTAAGGGAACTTGTAATTATGGATTATGGTATCCTCACTCTGATGACTTTTGTGCAGTAGGTTTTTGTGATGCAGATTATGCGGGAGATCGAGTGGATAGGAGGAGCACCTCCGGCATGTGTTGCTTCCTTAGAAGTTCACTCAACATGTGGTCAAGCAAGAAACAAGCCACAGTGGCTTTATCCACTGCTGAAGCCAAATATGTTTCCGCATCTGCATGTTGCTCACAATTAATTTGGTTAAAAACACAATTGGAAGATTACAAATTAAAAATCAATAGTATACCCTTATTTTGTGATAATATGAGTGCTATAAACATTTCAAAAAATCCTGTTCTGCACTCAAGAACTAAGCACATTGAGATAAAATATCACTTTATTAGAGAACATGTGCAAAAGGGTACTATTGATATTCAATTTGTAAATCTGAAGACCAAATTACTGATATTTTACAAAACTCTCTGTGAAGACAGATTCTGTACATTAAGAAAAAGTTTGGGAATGTGTGATTTAAGCTTCATTGAAAATCTGTGAATATGTGACTCTGTTCTTTTTGCTCGTAGGTTTGGACGAGATAAAATAAATGGCACAATGGAAGAGCTGTGGTCAAGGGGGAGGCAACGCAGAATTCAAAATTTTATGGGCCCCACCATAACAATTTGTTAGTTTCCCATTTTGTTTGAAAATAAATCCACAAAATATCTTGATTGTCTTATCATATCTTTTGGAAGAAGCATAGGCCAAATCAAATCCTTCTTTTTCAACTAATCCCTTGATATAAGGAAACCATCAAACTTTGGAACCACCTGGTCATTAATCACCCACCCTGTGCATTATTATCTCATATTCTCCTTTCACTCAACATTTATTCCATTCATCCTCTCTCACACAATTCGGTTCCATTCACTCTTTCATCTCCTACTCTTTCACTCTCATTATCATGAACAAAGAGGACACACCCGAAAAGAGCATCAAAAGTTTGAAGGGATTGCCTTGAATGAACAGGCCAGCAAATTGGAGTCTGGGTTCAGAAAGGTTTCATAGCCACATCTCACTATGATCATCTAGGTTCGACCATGTGCTTCCCATGAAATTCCACAATGAAGTTCTGAAAGAACGCGATCTCTGTGCTTCTTATCAAGTCAGCCTAGACTCACTCTTTGCCAACGGGATAAATGTCTCCTCTCTGTTTGATAATCTTCAAATGGACTCCTCTGCTTCACATCTGGAAAGCCAGTTTACCCAGGTTTAGTCCGTGAATTCTACGCCAACATGAGACTTATTGATGGCACAATTCACTCATATGTGAAGAAGAGCCATATCACTCTTGATACTGGAACCATTGGGATGGCTCTAGGTTACAAAGAAGAAGGATCAAGAGCATACATGTCTAAGGAATGGGACTTACAGGTTGGAATCACCTACCAGATGGCTTTAAATCACACCTGCGAAAATCTCTCCAAAATGGATGGTACGGCACCAACTCTCAGAGAACTTGGTCCAGATAAGACAATTCTTCTTTATAAGATCATATCTCATGTTCTCATACCACAAGTGGTCCACGCCATCGGGTAACAGTGTCTGACTTTCTTGTCCTTTTTGCTCTCGTTACTTCATCTCCAATATCATTTGCATACCTTATGATAAGGCACATGTGAAAATCTGTCAAGAGTTCAAAAAGGCCTAATCTTCCATATGGGATGTTTCTCACCTTCATCTTTGAATATTTTAGAGTTGATCTAACAAATGAAGATGTTGAGAATAAAGTTTCATTCATAAAGGGAGAAGGAGATGGTAACTAGAATGCTGATTCTGAATCAGGAGTACAATCTATCTGATGTCTTATGTGAATTCTGGTGTTTTTGGTTCATGTTTGAACTTCTAATCGATTGTATCGATACTTTGATACACTCTTGCTATTTTATCTTGAACTTTTGTTATGTTAATCATGGTTTGTGCAGGTGCCCCTTTGATGACAAAAGGGGGAGGAAATTTAGGTTCCAAAATTGAAATTGGAACGAAAATAGGGGCTGGAAAAACAGGGGAACAGGGGTTGAAATTTTCTTTTTGAAAATTCATGATCACCCTTGTCAAAGAATGCATGTTGTTAACACATTAGTTTTACTATGGTCATCACTGTTTGAACTGCACTGCATTTTTTTGGTTTTTTGGCTTATCATGATTAGTTATTTGGCATTTGGTTTATAATGATTGATTTATTTTGATGCCTGGCTGGTTGATTCATCATTGATAAACTTGTTGGATTGAAAATTTATTTTTGGCAGTTCCTTTAAATTGTGTAAATTATCAAAACTGCCTTGTTTTATTCTTCAAATATTTTTCATCATATTGTTTTGCTCTGATATCCTAAACAGGAAAATGTTTGAAAAATATTTGGATAGCTTTTTGTTGTATGAAAAGTTTGAGCAGTAAATCAGTTTATGATATCAAATGAGTTTTGATTATCAATTAAAAACTGCTCATAAATCAAGCATTTAGCATCATAAAATTTGATAAATAACATTGTTACTTGAAGCTTGATTTTAAATGTTACAGGTTAGTGCTTCCCTTGGTAAAAAGCATATATTAAGTGGGAGCCATGTGACATTTTGAAAGGGGGAGAAATTCAAAAATCAAAGGGAGTATTCCTTACTTAATCTTTAAATTTCTTTCCATTTCAATTTTAATAATGTTTGTCATCAAAGGGGAGATTGATGAGTTTGGAAAACTCAAATTTAATTTGATGATGAACAAACATTATTAAAATAATAAATTACAAAATTATTAATTTGATCTTACTTCATATTTGCTTAATTAATAATTTTGTTGTGCAGATTTTACTTTGGGCCGAAAAACCAAAGATGTTGCTAGCCCAAAAATAAAAAAAACAGCATTGCTACAAGAGGCTGAATTATTAAATGGGCCAGAATAAATATTATTGTGCAAGCCCAAACAAATGCTTTCTTGTGTGCTTTCCATGCTTGATCCGAAATCAATTTTATCAGGAAAGCAAATGTTATACAAATGGGCCAGCTTTGATATAATGTCACAAGGCCCAAATTCAATTTTAATGAATGTTTCCATGCTTTGACCGAACCCAAGAAGCAAAGAAATGGTTCAATGCTTCCAACGGATTCCATTCCTCACCTTGGATGGAATTCAAATTTAATTTAATGCATTGGAAACATAAGCAAGTGAGAGAAGATTGATTTGACTAAAGGCATCATTGCTACACGCCAACTAAGGGAAGTAAAGCAAGCTATTTTCATTTAATTAGTTCAATCACTTTGAAATAGCTTTACTTCAGATTCTCTCTTCTCTCTCTCATCTCTTTCTCTCTTCGGTTATTGCACAGAAAATATTGGCAGCCATGGAAGCAAAAGTAAGCTACCGAAAAGGAGAGAAAGCAAGCCTAGAGACCGTCATTATGATGGCAAAAAAACACACCAAAATAAAAGTGAGATGTGGCTAAGATATTCACCAAATATGGTTAGATTTGGTGAGGCTATCTTGAGCCTTTCATGCTCAAAAATGGAAGAAGAAGATTCGGCCAGTTAGAGGAGATTCTTGAAGCATGGCTTGTCTTTGATTCTGCCTCAACCACCACAGGGAGTAGCTAGAGTGGCGAAGTGATGTTGAAGGCAGAGATGAAGCAGATGAAGTCATTATCATCATGAGGCATCAAGGCCAGAAATCCATCTTGGAGAGGAAGCAAGGATGGAGAGCCCAGATTGATGAAGGGTGATGATCAAGAAAGGACTAGAGGTAATTGCATGTTGGTTAATGCATGGTTATCTCTTCTCTCTCTGAGTGGCCGAACCGGTTCTGTGTTTGTTGAAGGAGGAAGAAGTTGTTCGGTTTTGGCTTCAAGTGTGGAGGCTTTCCTCTTCTTTAAAAAGGGGACAACCACTGGTTGAAGCAAGGAGAAAATAAGAGTGCAGGCACAGAGTTCTCAGAGCTACCTGAGCTAACAGTTTCTCTTCTCCTTCAATGTATCTGTTTAGTATTTTTCTGTTTAATTTTGTCATGTCTTGATCTCATGGAAAAAGGCAAACAGTGAAGTTTGTATGAAAAAGCCATAGAGCGGAAAAAGGCAGAGAGTGCAAAATTAAAAGAAAAAGCCATAGATGTCTTAGAGTTCCTTTGTTCATCTATGTTGTGTATCATGATTTGTGGATCCTTGTAAGTTGGGTTAGCACTTTCAGTTGTAATTGATTGATTATAGTGAATTCCATCATGTTTGTGATGGAGACTGATGTAGGCTGCACGCACTTAGCAGCCGAACCAGGTATATTGGGTGCATCTTCTTCTCTTCTACTCATTTTGTTTTCCACTACACAGAGCAAAGCCAGAATTATCTCGTGCAAGTGACGAGACAAAACAAAGTCTCGTGGCAGAGACGAGAAAAACAAAGTTGCTGTGTCAGTACGAGCAAAACAGAAAATTCTTCTAAGGTCAGCAAGTCTAGTATCAGAAAAGGGGGCTAAGATTCAACCCCCCCTTCTCTTAGCCACTGAACCATCAGAGGTTAATATT